>NW_027436316.1:0-41905 GCF_964199755.1 Larus michahellis | reverse complement strand
GTCACACCCACCCCCCCCCCCCCAGGGCTCTGCCCCCCACCCGTGGGGCCAATATGGGGGTCCTGCCCCCCCCACAGGGTGCTAGAGCCCCCCGGGGTTCCATTCCCCAGGGTTTGGGGGGATCTGGGGGGGGTCACCCCCCCCATGGGGCCTGCCCCCCCCCCAGGGCTCCGTCCCCCACCCATGGGGTCAATATGGGGGTCCTGATCCCCCGCCAGGGCTCCATCCCCCAGGATTTGGGGTGGTTGGGGGAGGTCACCCCCCTCAAAGGGCCCCCCCCCCCCCCCCCCAGGGCTCTGCCCCCCACCCGTGGGGCCAATATGGGGGTCCTGACCCCCCCCTCCCCCAGGCTGCTGCCCTCCCCTGCCGTGGGCCTCCCACCCCCCCCGCACCACCCACCCCAGGGGGGGTATTTCTTTGGGGGGGGGGGGGGTGTGTGTCTCTCTCTCCCCCTACACTTGGGGGGCTGCCCCCCACCTTGTTCTAACCCCCCCCCCCCTCCATCTCCCCACAGGACACCCCCACGGCGGCGCCCGGCCTGGCTGGAGGACGATGAAGCCGGCGAGGAAGGCTGGCGGCTCCTCCTCCTCCTCCTCCTCCTCTTCCTCCTCCTCCTCCTCCTCGGGGGGGGGTCGCCCCGGCGCCCCCCCCCCTCCCCGCCCCCCCAAACCCCCCAAACGCCGCGAGGAAGGGGAGGAAGAACCCCCCGGCGGCGGCGAGGCCGAAGCCTCCCCCCTCCTCCTCCTCCCCCTCCCCCTCTCCCCTACCTGCCCCCCGCCCCCCCGCCCCCCCCACCCCCCGCTTCCCCCCCACCACCCCGACGACCCCCCCAGCCGCAAAACCGCCACTTTCAAATCCCGCACCCCCCGCAAAAAAACCCCCCGGCGACGCCGGCAGCGGCTGCTCCAGCACCGACACGGCCAGCGAGCACTCGGCCGACGAGGGCAACGGCGGGGCCGGCCCCCCCCGCCCCCCCCCGCCTTCCTCCTCCTCCTCCCCCGGCCCCCCCCCCCGCCACCCGGGAGAGGACCCCCCCGGCCTTTCCCGGCGAACCCCCTTTTTCGGGCGAGAGCCTTTTCCGGCGGTTCCGCTGCCAGCGGGTGCTGGCCCGGCGCGGGGACGGCGTCTTCCAGCCGGCCGTGGTGAAGCAGCTGCGGCGGGGGCAGGATTTCGGGGTGCAGTTCGCCGGCGAGAGGGGGGTCACGTACCTGGACGGGGGTTTTTCGGGCGACCCCCCCGCCCTGGTGTTGGACGTCACCCCCCCGGCGGCTTCCCTGGGGTGGGGACCCCCGTCTGCGCCCGCCTGGATCCTGCCGAGACCCTGTACCGGCAAGGGACGGTGGTGGAGGTCAGCGCCAAACCCCCCTCTTACCGCGTCCGCTTCGCGCCCCCCCCGCAAACCCCCCCGGTTTGGGTCCCCCGCTCCGGCCTCCGCCTCCTCCGCCCTCCCTGGGACCCCCCCGGCCCCTCGGAGCCCCGCGACGAAGACGCCGAAGACGCCGCGGCCTCCAAACAAGCCGAAGACGTCGAAGTCTCCAAACTCAGCGCCGCCGCCGCCGCCCGTCCCGTGCCGCCGCCGCCGCCGCCGCCGCCGCCCCCCCCGCAAAACGCCGCCCCCCAGCCCAAGTACAAGAAGGGGGACGTGGTCTGCACCCCCAACGGCATCCGCAAGAAGTTCAACGGCAAGCAATGGCGGCGCCTCTGCTCCCGCGACGGCTGCACCAAGGAGTCCCAGCGCCGCGGCTACTGCTCCCGCCACCTCTCCATGCGCACCAAGGAGCTGGAGGGGGGGGGGCGGCGGCGGGGGGGTCGCGGAGAACCGCGGCGTCGGGGGCGGCGTCCCCCCCTCCGCCGCCGCCGCCGCCGCCGCCCCGAAGCGCGACGGCAGCGGGGACTTCGAGTGGGACGAGACGTCGCGGGAAAGCGCCGGCACCCCCGGCTGCTGGGGGGTCCCCAAATCCCGGCGCCGCCGCCGGTGGTGGCCCCCCCGCACCTCCCCCCCCACGCCCACCCCCACCCCCACCCGGCCGCCGACCTCTCGCGCTTCGAGCTGGAGGAGTGCGAGGCCGCCGTCATGCTGGTGTCGCTGGGGGGTCGCGCTCGGGCACCCCCAGCTTCTCCCCCGCCTCCACCCAGTCCCCCTTCTCCCCCGCCCCCTCCCCCTCCCCCTCCCCGCTTTTCGGGTTCAGACCCGCCAATTTCAGCCCCGTCGCTTCCTCCCCCCGCGCCCGCGGCCGCCACCTCAGCGCCGGCACCCCCCGCCCGGGGGAAGGCCTCAGCCCCCCCCCGCCGCCCCCGCCCCCGCCGCCCCCCCCGCCTCGCCCCCGCCCCCCCTCCGGCGTCCCCCCCGCTTTCCAACCTTCACCGTCCCCCTCAGCCCCGGCAAACGCAAAGCCGACCCCCCCCCGGCCCAGGAGCCCCCCCCGGAGGCGGGGGTGGGGGCGGGGGGGGCTTTCCGCGCCCTCTCCCCCCTCTTCGCCCCCCGTTCCCCCGCGGGGCTGACGGCGGAGCCGGGGCCGGGGGCGCGCAGGGTCCCGGCCGTGCCCCGGGGGTCCCCCGTCATCGTGCGTAACCCCGACGTCCCCCTGCCCGACCCCCCCCCCCCGCGCCCCCCCCCCGCCTCCTGCCCCCCCGCCCCCCCCCCACAAGCCCCCCCTGGCCGCCCCCGTCCCCATCAACGCCGCCCGCCTGCGGCCCCCTCCCCCCGCCGCCCCCCGCGCCCCCCCCAACTCCGCCGCCCCCCCCCCGCAGCCCCCCCCGGAGAGAGCCCCCCCCCACCCCCACCCCCCGCCTTTCGGGGGGCCCCTGCACCCCGTCGCCTTCCACCCCTCCCCCGCCGCCCTCCTCCCCCTCCTGGTGCCGGGAGATTTCGGGGCCCCCCCGGCCCCCCGCAAGGAGATCGTCATGGGACGGCCCGGAACAGGTAACGGGGGGGGGGCGGGGGGGGGAACGGGTTTGGGGGGGGCGGGGGGGGATGGAAGGGTCCCCCCCCCATAGGAGGCCTCATCTGGGCGGGGCAGGTGGGGTGGGTGTGGTCGATGACATCACCGGGTGGCATCGGAGGCGCGGGGTGGGGGGAGGGCGGGGGGGGGGGGCCGGGCCGCAGTGATGTCAGAGGCGGGTGACGGTGAGGTCAGAGCCCGGGTCACGGTGATGTCAGAGCCGCACATGGTGAGGTCAGAGGTGGGTGACGGTGAGGTCAGAGCCCGGGTCACGGTGAGGTCAGAGCCACACCATAGTGATGTCAGAGCCCGGGTCACGGTGAGGTCAGAGCCGCACCATGGTGAGGTCAGAGGCAGGTGATGGTGAGGTCAGAGCCTGGGTCACAGTGATGTCAGAGCCACGCCACGGCGGTGGCAGAAGCGCGTCGCGATGATGTCAGAGCCGGGCCGTGGCGACGCCAGGGGGTTCGTGTGTCCTAGTGACATCACCGCCTGGCGGGGGCCCAGCGGTGCCGGAGGCGTGCCGCGGTGATGTCAGAGGCGTGTCGCGGTGATGTCAGAGGTGTGCCACGGTGATGTCAGAGGCGCGTTGCGACGGCGTCAGGGCATTCACGTTGTAGCGATGTCACCACCGGGCTGGGGCCCTGCCCTACTGATGTCAGAGGTGCAGCGCAGGGTGGTGATGTCACAGCTGTGTCGCGGGGATGTCAGGGCTGTGCTGGAGCCGTGCCACAGGGGCTTTCACATCATGGCCGTGGTGCTTGTGATGTCACAGCTGGGTTATGCCGTTATTGTGTTACAATGATGTCACAGCTGTGTCATGGTGATGTCAGAACCACATTATATAGTTACTGCATCACAGTGACATCACAGCTCTGTTATAGTGATGTCAGATGTGTGTCACGGGGCTGCCTTGTCACGGCGGTGTCACCGCAGCGTCACGGTGACGTCACACCCCCGCCGCCGGGGTCAGCGGGGTCGCGGCCGCCTCGTCGTGATGTCACAGCCGCGCCACCGTGACGTCACCCGCGGAGGGGGGCGCGGCCTGGCGGGACCGTTGCGCGCGCAGTGCGGGCGAGCGCGGCAGCGCCCTCATTTGCATACAGCCGCGCAGCCTCCAATGGGCGTCGGCGGGCGGGGGCGGGCAGCGCCCTCATTTGCATACGGGCGGGCGCGTCGCCCAATAGGCGTCGGCGGGCGGGGGAGGGCAGCGCCCTCATTTGCATACGGCCGCGCGGCCTCCAATGGGCGGTGGCGGGCGGGGGCGGGCAGCGCCCTCGTTTGCATACGGGCGGGCGGCGGCCAATGGGCGGCGGCGGGCGGCGCCTGCGCGGCGGCGGGGGGGCGGGGCCAGAGGCGGGGGGGGCGGCCGCCCTTTGCTGGCGCGCGGCGGGCGCGGGCGGAGGCCCCGGCCCCGGTTCGGTTCCCCCCGGTTCCTCCCCCCCCCCCTCCCCGGCCCCGGTTTCCCCCCCCCCCAAAAAAAAATACCCGCCCCCCGTTAATCCCCCCCCCATCCCCGGCCCCCGCCCTTCCCCCGGCCCCCGCCATGTCCTCCACCGCCCTCCCCCCCGCCACGGCCCCGCGGAGAGGCCTCGGCATGTTCGGTCAGTGCGGGGAAAAGGGGGGGGGGCGGGAGGGGATGGAGGGGGTCTGCGAGGGATTTGGGGGCGGAGGGGGGGTTCGAGGGCGTTTTGGGGGGTTCCGAGGGGATTTGTGAGGGGATGGGGGGGGCTTCGAGGGGATGGGGGGGTCCGTGAGGGGGTTTCTGAGGGGATTCGGGGGGATTTTGGGGGTTCTGGGGGGATTCGTGAGGGGGGGGTGCCTGTGAGGGAGGCTGTGAGGGGATTTGGGGGGGTTCGAGGGGGTTTTGGGGGTCCCTGAGGGGGTTTGTGAGGGGGTTTGGGGCTCTGAAGGGCCGTTTGGGGTCTGGGAGAGGGTTTTTTGGGGGGATTGAGAGCCTTTTGGGGGGTTCGAGGGGATTTTGGGGGGTTCTGAGGGGATTCGTGAGGCAATAGGGGACTTTGGGGTGATGGGGGGTTTTGGGGGGTCCATGAGGGGATTTTGTGGGGTTCTGAGGGGATTTGTGAGGGAAAAGTGGGCTTTGGGGTGATGGGGGGTTTTGGGGGGGTCCATGAGGGGATTTTGTGGGGTTCTGAGGGGATTTGTGAGGGAAAAGGGAGCTTTGGGGTGATGGGGGGCGTTTGGGGGGTCCGTGAGGAGATTTTGGGGGGTTCTGAGGGGATTCGTGAGGCAATAGGGGACTTTGGTGTGATGGGGGGCTTTTGGGGGGGTCCGTGAGGGGATTTTGGGGTCTGTGAGGGGATTTTGGGGGGTTCTGACGGGATTCGTGAGGGAAAAGGGGACTTTGAGGTGATGGGGGGGTTTTGGGGGGGGTCTGTGAGGGGATTTTGGGGGGTTCTGAGGGGATTTGTGAGGGAAAAGGGGAATTTGGGGTGATGGGGGGCTTTTGGTGGGGGTCTGTGAGGAGATTTTGGGGTCTGTGAGGGGATTTTGGAGTGTTCTGAGGGGATTTTGTGGGGTTCTGACGGGATTCGTGAAGGAACAGGGGGCTTTGGGGCGATGGGGGGGTTCTGGGGGGGGTCTGAGGGGATTTTTGGGGGTTGTGAGGGGTTTGGTGAGGAAATGTTGGGGTCTGGGAGGGAATTTGGGGCCCGGGAGAGGGTTTCGTGAGGGGATTTGGGTTTGTTAGGGCTTTGGGGGGATTTTGGGGGGGTTCTGAGGGCGTTTGTGAGGGGATGGGGGGGGTTATGGGGAGATGGTGGCGGCCGTGAGGCAGTTTTGGGGCCTCTGAGGGATTTTCTGGGTTTTGTGAGGAGATTTTGGACTCCGTCAGGGGATTCTGGGTGTTCTGAGGGGTTTTGTGGGCGGGGGGGGGGGGGCGGGAAGTTTTGGGAGGGGGTTTGGGGTCTGGGAGGGGGTTTGGGGGGGTGATGGGGGGACGTTGGGGTCTGGGAGTGGGTTTTGGGGGGTCCGGGAGGAGATTTGGGGCGTTATGAGGGGATTTAGAGGGGCTCCGAGGAGATTTTGGGGGGTTCGAGGAGATTTTGGGGGGTTCCGCGGGGGTTTAGGGCGTTTGTGAGGATATTTGGGGGTTCCCGGACGCCCAGGTCCCCTGGGGCTGGGGGGGGGGATGTGTGGGTCCCGCACGGCCTCGCCGTGGGGCTGTGTGTGGGGAGGGGGATGTGTGGGTCCCCGCTGTGGGGCAGCCGGAGCGAGAAACCCCGGAGCCGGCGTTTCCCGGCGGAGCCGCCGGCAGCGGACGGAGCCGGCACCGCCCCGGGGCGGCCGCACACGCGTGTGCCCTCGGCGGGGACGCGGCCGCTGCGTGTCACACGTGTGGCGGGTCGGACGGCACCGGGACACGCGTGTTGGGGGGGACACAGGGTGGCGCCCGCGTGGGGCCGGGGCGTGTAGGGGGTGGTTGTGGCGTCTCACGTGGTCATGGGACACGTGTGTAGGGGTGTCCTGTGTTACACGCGTGTTGTGGTGCTGCTGGCGTGTTGTACAGCCGTGGGACACGTGTGTAGGGATGCTGCGTGTTACACGCATGTTGTGGCACTCCAGGCGTGTTGTATGCCATGGGACACGCGTGTGGGGGTGTCCTGAGTTACACACGTGTTGTGGCACTCCTGGCATGTTGTACAGCTGTGGGACGTGTGTGGGGATGGTCCATGTTACATGTGTGTTGTGCTCCTCCTGGCATGTTGTACAGCCATGCGACACGCGTGTGGGGATGGTCCGTGTTACACGCACGTTGTGGCACTGCTGGTGTGTTGTACAGCCATGGGACATGCGTGTAGGGATGCTGTGTGTTACACGCGTGTTGTGGCGCTCCTGGCGTGTTGTGCAGACATGGGACATGTGTGTAGGGATGGTCCATGTTACACGCGTGTTGTGGTGCTCCTGGCATGTTGTACAGCCATGGGACACGTGTATAGGGATGCTGCGTGTTACACACATGTCGTGGTGCTCCTGCGTGTTGTGCAGCCATGAGACACGCGTGTGGGGGGCTCTGTCTTGCATGCGTGTAAGGGTGCTGCGTGTTATACACATGTTGTGGCGCTCCTGGTGTGTTGTATTGCCGTGGGACACGCGTGTGGGGGTGTCCTGAGTTACACACGTGTTGTGGCACTCCTGGCATGTTGTACAGCTGTGGGACGTGTGTGGGGATGGTCCATGTTACATGTGTGTTGTGGTCCTCCTGGCATGTTGTACAGCCATGCGACACGCGTGTGGGGATGGTCCGTGTTACACGCATGTTGTGGCGCTGCTGGTGTGTTGTACAGCCATGGGACATGTGTGTAGGGATGGTCCATGTTACACGCGTGTTGTGGTGCTCCTGGCATGTTGTACAGCCATGGGACACGTGTATAGGGATGCTGCGTGTTACACACATGTCGTGGTGCTCCTGGCGTGTTGTGCAGCCATGAGACACGCGTGTGGGGGGCTCTGTGTTGCACGCGTGTAAGGGTGCTGCGTGTTACACACATGTTGTGGCGCTCCTGGCGTGTTGTATTGCCGTGGGACACGCGTGTGGGGATGCTGCATGTTACACATGTGTTGTGGCACTCCTGGCGTGTTGTACAGCTGTGGGACACATGTGTAGGGATGGTCCGTGTTACACGCACGTTGTGGCGCTCCTGGCATGTTGTACAGACATGGGACATGCGTGTAGGGATGCTGCGTGGTTACACGCATGTTGTGGCACTCCTGGCGTGTTGTGCAGCCATGGGACATGCGTGTGGGGGGCTCTGTGTTGCACACGTGTAGGGGTGCTGCGTGTTACACGCGTGTTGTGGCACTCCTGGCGTGTTGTACGGGCAGAGGACCCACACGTAGGGATGCTCTTTGCGTGACACGCGTGTAGCGATGCTTCTCCTGTGTTCCGCCGCCTCACGGCACGCATGTGGCGCTGCCTCACACATTACACGCGTGTAGCGGCGCTCCCGGTGCGCAGGGCATGTGCGTGGCGACCCCCGGCGCGCCGCACGTGTGTGGGGCTGCTGCCGGCGTGCGTGGCATAGCCCTGGGACACGCGTGTGATGATGCTTCACGTGTTGCACACGCATTTGGGCGCTGCTACACGTGTAACGCGCCTGTAATGGTGCCCCGTGGCGTGTCACCTTGGCGACACGCGTGTAGCGACGGGTGTAATGTTCCACCTGCGTTCGCGTGCTCCTGGCATGTCACGTGCTTCTAAAACACGCGTGTCATCATGGTCCACGCGTGTAGCGATGGTCAGGACACGCGACACGTCCCCGCGACACGCGTGTCAGGCCGCATCTGTGTGACCCCCCCCGCCGTGGGGGTGCCTCTTGGCGTGTGCCGCGGCCGTGTCCCCCCGGGGACACGCGTGTGTCGTGACGCGTCAACATGCCACAGGCGTGTCGTGACGGGCCGGGGGCGGGTCGGGGTATGGGTGGGGCCGGGGGGGCGGGGCTTGGAGCAGAGGGGGGAGGGGTTGGGGTGATGGGCGGGGCCCGGGGGCGTGTCCCCCCGCGTAGCCCCGCCCCCTGTGTCACTGTGTGCCCCCCCCGCAGTGTGGACCAACGTGGAGCCGCGCTCGGTGGCCGTCTTCCCCTGGCACTCGCTGGTCCCCTTCCTGGCCCCCAGCCAGCCCGACGCCTCCCCCCAGCCCCCCCAGGGCCACCAGCCCGTCAATCACCCCCCCGCCGCCAATCAGAGCAAAGGTAAGACCCCCCCCACCCCCCCCCCAAGACCCGCCCCCTTGGAGGATTGTGTGGGGGGGGGGTATAATTTAACACCCCCCTCCCCCCCAATATCGTGTTTTGGGGCAGAACCCCCCGAATCGGCGGCTGTGCCCCCGAGCTGGCGGGGGGCCCGGAACCCGGGCGCTGCGGGGGGGCTACCAGACCCCCCAGCCCCCCCCCCGCCGCCCCCCCCAACCCCCCCCCCAGCCTGGCCCCCCCGGCCCCGAGGAGGAGCCGCCCGGGCCCCCCCGCCTGGACAGCGAGACCGAGAGCGACCACGACGACGCGTGAGTTTTTGGGGAGGTTTCAAGGTTTTTTTTTTATTTCGGCGGGGGGGGGAATCCTGCCCCCCCACACCCCCGGCTCACCCATTTCTGGGCTTCCCTCCCCCCAGGTTCCTGTCGATCGTGGCCCCCCCTGAGCTGCCGCTGCCGGGGGGGCCGGGGAAGCGGCGGACGCAGTCGCTGAGCGCCCTCCCCAAGGAGAGGGACGGGGACAAGGAGGGGGCGCAGCCCCAGCAAGGTGAGGGGGGGGACACGGACACGCCCCCCCCCACAAGGGCACTCCCACGGGGACACAGAACCCCCCCCCCAACCGAACAGACCCCCCGCCATGGGGACACGGACCCCCCTCCCCCGGGGACGCACAAACCCCCCCACGGTGACAGACGCCTCTCTGGGAGACACTGACCCCCCCCCCCCCCCCCCCGCCATGGGGACGCAGCCCCCGCCCCCCCCCGCAGGCAAACTGCCCCCCCCCGACACGCAGTGACCCCCCGGGGGGGCCACGGAAACCCCCCCGTGACCCGCAGGCGCCCCCTCCATGGGGACACAGAGCCCCTCCCGGGGGGGGCGTTTCCCTCCCTAACCCCTCCCCTTTCGGGGGGCGTGGCCACCTCTGCCCCCGCCCTTTCTGCATTGCCGTTGCTACTTAATTTGGGGGTGTGTGTCCCCCTTTGGCCCCACCCCGGGGGGGGGGCGGGCCCCTACTTAACCCCGCCCCCTTGTGGGCGTGGCCACGCCCCCACCGTCGGGTCTCTATGGCCCGTGAGTCTCCTGGGGCTGGGGTGCGGGGGGCGTGTCCTCTCGCGACCCCGCCCCCGGGGGCGTGTCCTCGCCTGACCCCGCCCCTTCCCCCCCCCCCCCCGGCAGCGGGGAGAAGGACCACATCCGCCGGCCCATGAACGCCTTCATGATCTTCAGCAAGCGGCACCGGGCCCTGGTGCACCAGCGCCACCCCAACCAGGACAACCGCACCGTCAGCAAGATCCTGGGCGAGTGGTGGTACGCGCTGGGGGCCCCGCGAGAAGCAGAAGTACCACGACCTCGCCTTCCAGGTGGGCGCGGGGCAGGGGGGGCACGGGGGGGGGGGGGGGCGGTTCCAGGGCTCCCGAGGGGGATCTGGGGGCTCCTCAGGGGCTGTGGGAGGGGATCTGGGTGTTCCTGAGGGGGCTGGGGGGTCTAGAGGAGCTGGGGGGGTCCTAGAGGAGCTGGGGGGGGTCCTAGAGGAGCTGGGGGGGGTCCTAGAGGAGCTGGGGGGGATTTCAGGGCTCCCGAGGGGGGATCTGGGGGCTCCTAAGGGGGCTGGGGGGGGTCCTAGAGGAGCTGGGGGGGTCCTAGAAGAGCTGGGGGGGTCCCAAGGGGGCTGGGGGGGGGTCCTAGAGGAGCTGGGGGGGGTCCTAGAGGAGCTGGGGGGGTCCCAAGGGGGCTGGGGGGGTCCTAGAGGAGCTGGGGGGATTTCAGGGCTCCCAAGGGGGGGTCTGGGGGCTCCTCAGGGACTGTGGGAGGGGGCCAAGGGTCCGGGGGGGGTCCCAAGGGGGGGCTCCTGGGGGGATTTGGGGGCACCGGAGGGGTTTAGGGAGGGGATCAAGGGGCTCTGGGGGGGTCACGGGGGGGTGAGGGGCTTTTGCGGGGGGGGGGGTGAGGGGGCTGGGGGGGGCTCCCAGAGGCCTTTGGGACCTACTTGGGGGGGGGTAGGGGGGTGTCGGGGGTCCCTGCCCAGTGAAGGAGGTTGTTGGGGGGGGGGCTCCTTTGGGGGCATCTCGGGGGGGTCCCCGGGCTGTGGGGGGGCCGCGGGGGGGGGCGTTGCGTGGCTGACCCCCCCCCCAGGTGAAGGAGGCGCACTTCAAGGCCCACCCGGACTGGAAATGGTGCAACAAGGACCGGAAAAAGTCCAGCTCCGAGGGGGGGAGGGGCCCGGGGGGGGCCGGGGGGGGCCCCAAAGAGCCCCGGGAACGAAGCGCCTCCGAGAGCGGCCCCCCGCCCCCCCCGCCGGTAACGTACCCCCCAAATACCCCCCAAATACCCCCCCCGCCCCCAACATACCCCCCAAATACCCCCCCTGCCGGTAACGTACCCCCCAAATACCCCCCCTGCCCCCAACGTACCCCCCAAATACCCCCCAAATACCCCCCCCGCTGGTAACGTACCCCCCAAATACCCCCCACGTACCCCTCCCCCACCCCCAAATCCCCCCCAGCCCCACACATTCCCCCCCTGCCCCACACATGCCTCAGCCCCACACATTCCCCCCCCAAACCCCCCTCAAGACCCCCCCCCAATGCTCCCCATTCTCCCCCCCCCGCTGACCCTGTCCCCTCCCCCCCCCCCGCAGGTGCCGCCGACCCCCCCGAGGGCCGTGGGGCCGGGGGGGTCCCCGGGGAGCGGGGCCCGGCCGGGGGGGGGGCGCAGCACCCCCGGCCTCGCGCCTTCTCCCACAGCGGGGTGGGGGGCGGAGACCCCCCCGGGCACCCCCTGCGCGACCTCGGACAGGTGGGCGGGGGGCACGTGTGGGGCAGGGATGGGGAAATGTGTGGGGCCGGGGGGGGATGAGGGGAGTTGGGGGGTGTGGGGCGGGGGGGGGCATGTGTGGGTCAAGGGGGTATATGTGGGGCAGGGGGGGTATATGTGGGTCTGGGGGGGTGTATGTGGGGCAGGGGGGGTATGTGTGGGTTGGGGGAGTACGTGTGGGGCAGGGGGGGTACCTGTGGGGCAGGGGGGGTTATATGTGGGTCTGGGGGTGGTACATATGGGGCAGGAGGGGTGTGTGTGGGGCGGGGGGGGTGTATGTGTGGGGCAGGAACCCCCCCTGACCCCCCCTCCCCCGCCCCCCCCAGCTGTGCTCGGGGGCGCCGCCCCTGGGCGTGGCCAAGGGGGGTCCCTGCGCCCCCCCCGCCCCCCGGCCGCCCCCCCCCCCGCCGCCCCCCCGCGGGCCCCGCCCCCCCCGCGCCCCCAGCGAGGAGATGAAGAGCGACGAGGAGCGAATGGTCATCTGCGAGGAGGAGGGCGACGATGACGTCATCGGTGAGGTCACGCCCCCGACCGGGGAAGGGGGGGATGGGGGGGGGGGGGCGCCCCTGGATCCACCCCCCACCCCCCGTTTCTGCCCCACAGCGGACGACGGGTTCCCCCCCCCCACCGACATCGACCTCAAGTGCAAGGAGCGGGTCAGCGACAGCGACTCCGACGGCTCCTCGGGGGACGAGGGCAAGGTGTGGGGCAGGGGCATCTATGGGGCGGGGGGGCTGCGGGGGGGTCTGTGGGGCGGGTGGGGGTGTGGGGCTGGGGGTTTGGGAGGGGATCTATGGGGCGCGGGGGATGGGAGTTTGGGGGGAGGGGGGCCGTGGGGTGGGGGGTGTCTGTGTGGGGGGATCTGTGGGGCTGGGGTGTAGGGCAGGGATCTATGGGTCAGGATGGGTGTGCTCTATGGGGCCAGGAGTGCTCTATGGGGTGGGAGGGTCTCTATGGGGCAGAGGATCTCTATTGGGGGGGTTCTCTCTATGGGGGTGGGGGGTCCTCTCTATGGGGCCGGGGATCTCTATGGGGCCGGGTGTCTCTCTATGGGGTGGGGTTCTCTATGGGGCCGAGGGGGGTCTCTATGGGGCCGGGGATCTCTATGGGGCCGGGGGTGTCTCTATGGGGTGGGGGTCTCTATGGGGCCGGGAGGGGTCTCTATGGGGCGAGGGGGGTCTCTATGGGCCAGGGGGTCTCTATGGGGCCGGGGGGGGTCTCTGTGGGGCCGAGGGTGGTCTCTATGGGGCCGGGGGTCTCTCTATGGGGCCGAGGGGGGGTCTCTATGGGGCAGGGGGTCTCTATGGGGCCTAGGGGGTTCTCTATGGGGCCGGGGGTCTCTCTATGGGGCCGAGGGGGGTCTCTATGGGGCAGGGGGTCTCTATGGGGCCGGGGGGGGTCTCTGTGGGGCCGAGGGGGGTCTCTATGGGGCCGGGGGGCTCTCTATGGGGCCGAGGGGGGTCTCTATGGGGCGGAGGGGGGTCTCTATGGGGCGGGGCCCTCTCTATGGGGCCGAGGGGGGTCTCTATGGGCCAGGGGGTCTCTATGGGGCCGGGGGGGGTCTCTGTGGGGCCGAGGGGGGTCTCTATGGGGCAGGGGGTCTCTATGGGGCCCTGACGCCCCTCCCCCCCCAGCCCTTCCCCCGGAAGCTTTTCCTGCCGGCGCCGCCCCCCCGCCCCCCCCCAGAGCTGGACCCGCCCCCCGGCCCCCCCGACCCGCCGCCCCTCCCCCCCCCGTACAAGGCGGCCCCTCCCCCCCCGGCGCCCCCCCCGCGGCCCCTCCCCCCCCGCCGCAAACGGGCCGACAGCGCGGGGGGGGGCGGGGGGCCCGAGCCGGGGGCGGGGGGAGGGGCGGCCCCCCCGCTGCGCCCCGCCCCTCCCCCACCCCCCGCGGCCCTGGGGGGAGGGGCGAGGGGGGGGGGCGTCCCCCCGCCGCCCCCCGAGACCAAACCCCCCCCCGGGCCGGCGCTGGGGGGCGGGGGCGGGGCGGGGGGGGGCGGGGGCGGGGCGGCGGCCAACCTGGCGCTGGGAGGGGGGGGAGGGGCGGCGGGGGGGGGCGGGGGGGGGCCCGGGGGGCCGGGGCCGCCCCCCCCCTCGTCCTCCGTCGCCCTGTTGGCCCCCCCCGTGCAGTTCATCGCCCCCCCCCACGGCGGGGGAGGGCCGGGGGGGGGCGGGGCGGCGGCGGCGGCGGCTGCGGGGGGGGGAGGGGCGGCGGGGGGGGGCGGGGCGGGCCCCAACGGGCCCCTCCCCCTCGGCCTCCTGCAGCCGCCGCCCCCCCCCGGCAAAGGGGGGGCCGTCACCCAGGTGCAGTACATCCTGCCGCCCCTCCCCCACCCCCTGCCCCTCCCCCACGCCAAGGGGGGGCCGCCCCCCAACCCCCCCGCCCCTCCCCCCGCCAACGCCCCTCCCCCCGCCGCCGCCCCTCCCCCCCTCCACTTCGCCCTGCCCCCCCCCAACAACGGCAAAGTGATGGCGACCCCCGCGGGCGGCCCCGCCCCCAAAGGTACGGGGGGGGACGGACTTGGGGGGCGGGGCGGGGATGTGGGGGGCGGAGGAGGGGGGTGATGTGGGGCTCGGGGGGGGGGGAGGCGACTTTGGGGGCTCGGGGGGAATGGGGGGGGGTTGGGGGTCGGGAAGCTTTGGGCCTGGGGGGTGATGTGGGGTGGGGGATCTATGGGGCGGGGTGTCCGGGGGGGCTCAGGGTGGTTGGGGGGCTGGGGGGGGGGGGCAGGGAGGGGTTTATGGGGCTCGTAGAGTCTATGGGTCCGGTGGGGGGGGGGCCTCTCTGAGCTGGGGTCATTCTATGGGGCTGGGGAGGGCATTCTATGGGGCCGAGGGATCATTCTATGGGGCTGGGGGTTGTACTATGGGGCTGGGGGGGGCATTTTATGGGGCCGAGGGATCATTCTGTGGGTCAGGGGGTCCCTCTGTGGGGCCGGGGGGGGTCATTCTCTGGGGCCGAGGGATCATTCTCTGGGGCCGAGGGATCATTCTCTGGGGCTGGGGGTTGTTCTATGGGGCTGGGGGGAGCATTCTATGGGGCCGAGGTATCATTCTGTGGGTCAGGGGGTCCCTCTGTGGGGCCGGGGGAGTCATTCTATGGGGCTGGGGGTCGTTCTATGGGGCCGAGGTATCATTCTGTGGGTCAGGGGGTCCCTCTGTGGGGCCGAGGGATCATTCTATGGGGCTGGGGGGGGCATTCTATGGGGCCGAGGGATCATTCTGTGGGTCAGGGGGTCCCTCTGTGGGGCCGGGGGGGTCATTCTATGGGGCTGGGGGTCGTTCTATGGGGCCGAGGGATCATTCTATGGGGCTGGGGGTCGTTCTATGGGTCCGGGGGTCCCTCTATGGGGCTCTGTGGGTCTGACCCCCGCCCCCCCCCAGCCCCGGGGCCGCCCCCCGGCCCCCCCTGCTCCCGGGGAAGGTTTTGGTGCCCGTGGCCCCCCCGGGGCCGGCCCTGCCCCCCTTCACGGCCGCCCCTCCCCCGGCAAGGTACGTACCCCTCCCCCCCCCCGCCCCTCCCCCCGCCCCCCCCGCCCCCCACTAACGCCCCTCCCCCCCCCAGATCATCCAGCTCAGCCCGGTGCCGCTGGTGCCCCCCCCCGGCAGCCCCGGGGGGGGGGAGGGGGCGTGGGGGGAGGGGCGGGGGGGGCGGCGGGGCCCCCCCCCCAAAGTGCTGCTCCCCTCCTCCGCCCGCATCGCCTACGTCCACCCCGCCCCGCCCCCCCCCGCCGCCGCCGCCCCCCCGCCCCCCCCGGCCGCCGCCGCCGCCGCCCCTCCCCCCCCCGCCGCCGCCTACGTCCAGCCCCCCCCGTCGCGCTCGGCTTCACCGCCATCGGCCCGGGGGGTCCGCCATCGTCCAGCCCCCTCCTGCCCGGTAAGGGGGGGCATGGGGGTCGGGGGGGGGCCATGGGGGTCTGGGGGGGTACTTTGGGGTCCCGAGGGGGCGGTTGTGGGTCCGGGGGGGGTCCCTGGGAGTATTTGGGGGCCCTGGGGGGGCAGATGTGGGTCTCAGGGGGGTCATTTAGGGGTCCTGGGGGGGGTTGGGGGTCCCGGGGGGGGCAAATGGGGTCCCATGGGGTGGTTGGGGGGCCCGGGGGGGCCCGGTTGGGGGTCGGGGGGGGGTGGTTGGGGGTCCCAAGGGGTGCTCGGGGGGGGGCTGGGGGTCCCGTGGGGGGGCGGGTTGGGGGTCTCCGGTCCCGGCGCTGACGCCCCTCCCCCCAGGGCAGGGCTCGCTGCTGGCCCCGCCCCCCTTGGGGGTCTCGCCCCTCCCCCCCGCCCCCGGCCTCGGGGGGCCCCGTCATCGCTGCCATCTACCCTGGCCCCGCCCCCGGCCCCGCCCCCGCCTCCGGATTGGTCTACAGCGTGGCAGGCACTGCCCCCCCAGGCCCCGCCCCGGCCCCGCCCATCCTGCCCAAGGGAGGCCCCGCCCCCACAGGTATGGGGTGGGGGGCGTGGCTACGCCGGGAGGGGGCGGGGCCACCGCGGGAGAGGGGCGTGGTTTATTTGGGAGGGGGCGGGGCCACGGAGGGGGCGGGGTTTGGCTGGGGCGGAGCTTAACGGAAGGGGGTTGTTTGGGGTGTGGCCAGGAGAGGTGGGCGGGGCTAAAGGATGGGCGGGGCTAGTGCGGGGGAGCAGAAAAGTGGGTGGGGCTACGGGTGGGGGCGGGGCTCTGCGAAGGGGCGGGGCCAAGGGGGTGCCGGGGGGAGTGGGTGGGACTACAGGGATGGGAGGGGGCGGGGATAAGGGCGGGACATGCAAATGAAGGGGGCGTGGCCAGAGGGAGCGGCCCCGCCCCCTGACTCCCCCCCCCCGCCCCCCGCAGCTGCCCTGAGCTTCCCCCCGGCGCCCCCCCGCGCCCCCCGCCCCCCCCCGAAGCCCCCCCAGAAGGTGAAGGCCGCCATCGCCACCATCCCCGTCGGCTCCTTCGAGGGGCTCCCCCCCCGCGCCCCCCCGGACCCGCCCCGCGCCCCCCCCGCCGACCCCGCCCCTCCCCCCGCCACCGCCCCCTCCCCCCCTCCCCCCCCCGCCGGCGACTGGGGGGACGCGGCCCCCCCCCCCTCCCCCCCCCCGCCCCCGAACCCCCCTCCCCCCCCGGCGCCGAGGCCTGGAGCCAACGGGACGAGGAGCGACCCCCCACCCCTCCCCCCGCCGAGACGGTGAGTGACCCCTTCCCCCCCCGCTAACACCCCCCGCTAATTAACACCGTAATTAATCACTCCTCCCTCCTCTTCCTCCTCCTCCTCCTCCCCCCCCAGGTTGCCAAGTTCCCCGAGTGGCGCCCCCCTCCCCCCGAGAGCCGCCAGGACCCCCCCGCCCCTCCCCCCGCCGGCCCCTCCTCCTCCTCCTCCCCCCCCGCCCCCCCCGCCGCCGCCGCCCCGCCCCCCCCGGCTCCGCCCCCCACCGAGGAGCGCAAGGAGGGGGGGGGAGGGGCGGGCAAGAAGGTGAAGGTGCGACCCCCCCCCCTCAAGAAAACCTTCGACTCGGTCGACAAGTGAGTGGGGGAGGGGCGGGGGGTGGGGGAGGGGCCTTTTGGGGGTGTCTGCCACGGGGGGGGGGGGGTGTGCCTGAGGTGGGGGAGGGGCCCCTTGGGGCCGGGGGGGGGTTCTCGGGGTGACGCCTGGGTGGAGTGGGGGGGGGGGGGGGTGTCTCGGGGGCTTGGGGATGCCCCGAGGGGGGTGGGGGGGGTCCATGGGGGGGGGTCGGGGGTGCTGACGGGTGCCCCCCCAGGGTGCTGTCGGAGGGGGATTTCGAGGCGCGGGGGGGGGGGTCCATGGGGGGGTCCCGGGGGGGGTCCCGGGGGTGCTGACGGGTGCCCCCCAGGGTGCTGTCGGAGGGGGATTTCGAGGCGCGGGGGGGTCCATGGGGGGGTCCATGGGGGGTCCCGGGGGGGTCCCGGGGGTGCTGACGGGTGCCCCCCAGGGTGCTGTCGGAGGTGGATTTCGAGGAGCGCTTCGCGGAGCTGCCCGAGTTCCGGCCCGAGGAGGTGCTCCCCTCCCCACGCTGCAGGCCCTGGCCACCTCCCCCCGCGCCATCCTGGGCAGCTACCGCAAGAAACGCCGCAGCTCCACCGGTGAGGGGGGGGGCGGGGGGGGCACCCGCAGACGGCCCTGACCCCCCCACGACCCCCCCCAGAGCTGGGGGGGGGGGGGGGCGGGAAGGACCCGGCCTCCCAGGGGGTGGGGGGAGGGGCTGGAGGGTCACCCCTTGTTCTTGACACCCCCCACTCCAAGGGGGGGGGGGAGGGGTGACCCCGCGCCCCCCCCGTGACCCCGCGCCCCCCCGTGCCCCGCAGAGCTGGAGGGGGGGGAGGACCCGGCCTCCCCCAAGCGGAAGCTGCGGCGACGCTCGAGCTGCGGCTCCGAACCCAACACCCCCAAGAGCGGGAAAGGGGAGGGCGAGGCGGGGGGGGGCGACATCTTCACCTTCGACAGGGCCGGTACGGGGGGGGGAGGGGCGGGGGGGGGCACCCGGGGTGGGGAGGGGTGGAACCCCGGGGGGGGGGTGTCAAATGCTCAGGGAAGGGGGAGGCGGGGAATGTGGGGGGGTTGTGGGGGGACCCACTCCCTTATTGGGGGGGGGGAGGCACCCCCGGGGGGGCTCGATCCTTCACTGGGGTGGGATGACGACACACACCCCCTTATGGGTGGGGGAGGGGCCGGGAGGGGGGATGTGGGGGGTGTTGGGGGTCCCATGTTGGGGTTGGATGTGGGGCGGAGGGCATGGGGGGGCTCTTGGGGGGGTGGGGGCACCCCCCTGGGGGGCTTTTGGGGGGGTCCCCGGGGAGGGGTTGGGGGAGGGGAGTGCGTGGGGCGTTTTTGGGATGTTTTCCCCGTTGTTGGGGGGGGGCCCCACGGGGGGGGCTGGGGGGAGAGGTCCCCCAGCGGGCTGCCCCCCCCGCTAACCCCCCCCCTCCTCCGTGTGCCCCCCCCCGCACAGGCGGGGAGGGGGAGGACGTGCTGGGGGAGCTGGAGTACGAGAAGGTGCCGTTCTCCTCCCTGCGCCGCACCCTGGACCAGCGCCGGGCCCTCGTCATGCAGCTCTTCCAGGAGCACGGCTTCTTCCCCTCGGGTCGGTGCCCTGGCAGCCCCCAAATGGCCCCCAAATGGCCCCAATGGGCCCCCAAACGGGCCCAAAACAGCCCCGTCCTCTTGCCATGCAGCTCTGCCAGGAGCCCAGCCCCTTCCCCTGCTGGCCCACGTCCCCAGATGACCCCAACTGTCCCCAAGTGTCCCCGACGGGCCCCCAGACGGGCCCAAAACGGCCCCGTCCTCTTGCCATGCAGCTCTGCCAGGAGCCCAGCCCCTTCCCCTGCCAGCCAGTGTCCCCAAATGACCCCAACTGTCCCCAAGTGTCCCCGACGGGCCCCCAAACAGGCCCAAACCGGCCCCAAATGTCACCAATGTGTGGACCCAACCGGTCTCAAAACGGCCCCAACTGGGCCCCAAAAACGGCCGCGTCCCCTCGGGTCGGCGTCACCCAAGGGGACCGCCGGGGGCCCAAAGCGGCCCTGTCCCCTGGGGTCGGTGTCCCCAACCCGTCCTCGAATGGCCCCCAAAACGGGTCCTCTCCCCCCCCCACTGACTGTCCCCTCTGTCCCCAGCCCAGGCGACGGCCGCCTTCCAGACGCGCTTTGCCGACATCTTCCCCACCAAGGTCTGTCTGCAGCTCAAGATCCGCGAGGTGCGCCAGAAGATCATGCAGGCGGCCACGCCCCCCGAGCAGGCCCCGCCCCCCACCGACCCCGCCCCGCCCCCGTCGCCGGCACCGCCCCCCGCCGACCCCGCCCCCTGCGCTGCGGCCCCGCCCCCCGCTGACCCCGCCCCCTGCGCCGAGGCCACGCCCCCTTCACCTGCCGCGGGGGGCGGCGCCCGCTGACCATTCCGAGGCCACGCCACGCCCCCCCACCCCACCCCCTGCCGCCCGTTGCCGTGGAGACGGGGGCGGGGCCGGGTGGGGTCACGTGACCGAGTTCTTTTAATAACGGGACACTCTTTGGATTGGCCCCGCCCTCGCCTCTGTCTCCGCCCACCGCGGGGGGGGGCGGGAGTGCAGCGCTGCCATTGGCTGGTGGGGGGAGGGGGCGGTGTCAAGGCCACGCCCCTTCTTAAAGGGGCAGGAGTGTGGCTGCGGCAACCCAGGGGGCTGGGGGGGACGTCGTGGGGATGCCAGGGGAGGGGGGACGGGGGGACGGGACACGACACACATGGAGGGAGACAGGGACGCTGGGGACACCGCGGGGATGCCCCTGGGACACCCTGAGGACACGGGGACACCCCAGGGGTGGCACAGGGACACCCTGGGGGTCATGGGGACCCCGGGGACACAGGGGTGGCGTGGGGACACCCCAGGGGACACGAGGGACACCGTGGGGACGCCACAGGAGTGGCACAGGGACACCCTGAGGACACACAGACACCCTGGGGACATGAGGACACCGGAGAGATGGCACAAGGACACTGCAGGGACACTGGGACCCCCCGGTGACAGGAGCACACCCTGGGGACACCATTGGGAGCCCCAGGGGGTGACACGCGGACACTGCAGGGGCAGAGGGGCGCTCCAGGGACACGGTGGGGACACCGCGGAGGTGGCACAGGGACACGGTGGGGACGCCCCCGGGTCGCCTCGCACCCAGCTGCCACGGCCCGTCCCCGAGGCGCCTCCCGCGCCTTAACGACCCACAAAATGGCGGCGGCGCCGGTAAGGGGGGAGAGGCGTAGCCCACCGGGAGGGCGGGCCGGGGGGCGGCTCGGCCAATGGGAGCGCGGCGCTTCGCCCGCCCAACCAATGGGAGCGCGGCGGCCGCAGCAGCCCGGCCAATCCCGGCGGGGCTTTGCGCACGGCCCTCCGTTTGGACACGGGAGGGAGAGAGGGGGCGCTTTGCGCGCGGCCCCGGCGGATTCTGGAAGGTTCCGCGGACCCCAAAAGGCGCTGAATTCGCCTCAAAACGCGCTGCGACGGCGCCAAACGCGCAGGGCAGCTGTGAGGGAGCCGCCTGGCCGGCACACCGCCCTGCCAGGATCCGGCCAATCAGAGCGCGCCTTGTAGCCGCCGGAGTGGCGGGGAACCAATCAGCGCCGGGCTTACATCCAGCGCGGGAGAGACGCGGCCGGCCAATGGGGAGCGGGCGGACACTTCCCGCCCTTTTCGGCAGTGGGCGGGGCCTAAGCGAGTAGGCGGCGCCAAGCGGGGCAGGACCTTCCAATCCCCGGGCCCCATGGGCGGTGGGCGGGGCCGTGCCTCTGACGGGATGGGACGAAGCTCCGCCCCGCTCCTCCTCCACCCTCCCATTGGTCGGAGCGTAGCCCCGCCGTCGCCGATTGGCTGGAGGTTTTCTCGCGAGAGCGTCGGCCCTGCGCCTTCCCCCGGGCGGCCCCGCGTTCCGCCTCTTCCGGTGGCGGCGTGTGAGGAGGCAGCAGCGAGGTCGGTGCCGCTGCGGCTGGGCTGGGCCGGGCCGGGGGATGGGGGGGAGACCGGGGCCGGGGGGGCGTTACCGGGCGCGGCGGGGCTGAATGGCCGCTGTGTCCCGGTAGATGCCCGGTGTGACGGTGAAGGACGTGAACCAGCAGGAGTTCGTGCGGGCGCTGGCCGCCTTCCTCAAGAAGTGAGGGGGGGACGGGGACACGACGGCCGGGGCGGGCGTGGGGGGGCCCTGTGGTACCGGAGGGCGGTTACCGAGACACCGGGGGAGTATCCGGGGGGCGGTCCCTGGGTTATAGGGGGAGGCTCTAGGGGGGTCCTTGCGGTACCGGAGGGAGTTACCGGGACAGCGGGGGAGGGTCCTCGGTCGTTAATGGGATACCGGGAGGGTGTCCGGGAGCCCGGTGGGGTTTACCGGGAGGGTATCCGGGGGGCGGGGGGAGTTCCCCAGCGATGGGGGTGGTTACTGGGCAAGGGGATCCCTTGGTGACCGGTGGGGGGTTACCGGAGGGGACAGCGGGAGAGTGTCCGGGTTACCGGGGGGGGGGGGGGTTGTTACCGGGAAGGAGGGTCCCCGGTGAGGTCCCTGGTTTCCCAGAGGGGAGGTTACCGGAGGGGGGACCCCGGGGTTTCCCGGGGGGGGATGTTGGGGTTCCCGGGGTGGAGGAGGGGGGGGGGGATGTTCCCGGTTCCCCGTCGCTGACCGGCGGCGTCAGGTCGGGGAAGCTGAAGGTGCCCGAGTGGGCGGACACGGTGAAGTTGGCCAAGCACAAGGAGCTGGCGCCCTACGACGAGAACTGGTTCTACACGCGGGCGGGTGAGCGCCGGGGACGGGGGAGGTGGCGGGGCGGGGAAGGGGGCTCACCCACGGCCCGGCGGTTCCCTCAACCCTCCCCCCGGTTCCCCGTAGCCTCCACCGCCCGGCACCTCTACCTGCGGGGCGGCGCCGGGGTGGGCTCCATGGCCACGGTGTACGGGGGGCGGCAGCGCCGAGGCGTCCGGCCCAGTCACTTCAGCCGCGGCTCCGGCAGCGTCGCCCGCCGCGTCCTGCAGGCGCTGGAGGGGCTCAAGATGGTGGAGAAGGATCAGGACGGGCAAGTTTTAACGTTTATCGCCTTTTTTTCCCCCATTTTATAACTCTCCCGGGTGCGTTTTCCCCTGTTCCGCGCTCTTTCTCCCGCGGTTTTGCTGGGTTTTAGCTCCTTTTACCGCCCCTTCCCCTCCCTCCTCCTCCCGCTTTTCGTCTGCGGTTTTTCTTCCTCCCCCCCCCCTTTTTTTTTTTTACGCGGTTTTGCCACTTTTTCTTCGCTTTTTCCTCCTTTTCCCCCGTTTCCGATCCTGTTCTTGCTCGGCGTTGCCCGCTTTTTCCTCAATTCGGCCGCTTTTCCCCGTTTTTACTTCGTTTCTGCTCCTGTTTCTCCTTAGCCTTGCCCCCTTTTCCCCCTTTCCGCTCACTTTTTTCTCAGTTTTACTTATTTTTCCTCGTTTTAATGTATTTTTTCATTGCTGTCACTGCCTTTTTATTCATTTCTGATGTTTTTCCCTCGGTCTTACCTATTTTCTTACCAGATTTACCCGTTTTTCATCATTTTTACTCTTTTTTGCCGCTTCCTGAAGTTTTTTTTTCTCAGCCTTACCTGTTTTTTATCACTTTTACCCATTTTTCGTCGGTTTTACAGCCTTTTCCCGCATTTCTGGTCCTGTTTCTCCTCAGCTTTGCCTGTTTTCCCTCCTTTCTGCCCTTTTTTTCACTCACTTTTGCTCATTTTTCCTCGGTTTTGCCCGTTTCTGCTCCTTTCCCCCACCCCTGATCCAGGTTTTCCTCTGCGTTGCCCATTTTTCTTTGTGCTCCCCTTTTTCTCAGTTTTGCCTCTTTTTCTTCATTTTTTCCCGTGTTTTCCCTTATTGCTGATCCTGCTTTTCCTCAGTGTTGCCCGTTTTCCTTCCTTTCTGCCCTTTTTTCCTCAGTTTTCCCCGTTTTTTTCATTTTTCTTCCAGTTCTACTCCTGTTCCTCTTCAGCTTTGCCCATTTTCCCTGCTTTCTGCCCCTGTTTCCTTGGGTTTGCCCATTTTTTCCTCATTTTTACCTATTTTTCCTTCTTTTTGCTGCCTTTTCCCTCATTTCTGCGCCTGGTTTTCCTTAGTGTTGCCTGTTTTCCTTCCTTTTTGCCCCTTTTCTCTTATTTCTAATTCTATTTCTCAGCTTTACCCCCTTTTCCTCCTTTCTGCCCCTTTTTTCCTCAGCGTTGTCTCTTTTCCCTGGTTTCTGCCCGTTTTTCCTCTTTCTGCCCCGTTCCCTCAGTTCTGCCTCATTTTTCTCAATTCTGCCCCTTTTCGTTTGCTTTTCCTTCTTTCCTGCCCCCCTTTTCCCCTCAGTTCCTGCCGCTTCCCCTTTTTAAATCCCCGCTTTCCCTCCCTTTTTTTAGAAAAATCCCCATTTTCTCTTCTATTTTTTTTTTTTAAAAATCCCCTTTTCCCTTCCTTTTAACCCAATTTCTCCCCGCAGCGGCCGCAAGCTGACGCCGCAGGGGCAGCGGGACCTGGACCGCATCGCCGGGCAGGTGTGTTTTGGGACACTTAATGCTTTTTTTTCCCCGGTTTTGGGTATTTTAGGGTGATTTTAAGGTCTGTTTGGGTTTTTTGTACCGTTTTCAGTGGTTTTCACCTCACTTTCTGCCCCCAGGTCGCTGCTGCTAGCAAGAAGCACTAAGGAGCCGGAATAAATGACCCTCCCCGAGCCGCTGGTGTGGTTTTTTTGTGGGGAAATACCCCCAAAATAGGGAGAGGGGAATCCCAAAATAGTGAGAAATTGCCCCAAAACGTTGCGGGGGGTGGGGGGTGGTAAAAGAGGGGAAGGTGCCCCCGAAACAGTAGGAAAAGCCCACAAGTATATGGGGGTGTGTGTCCTGAAACAGTGAGAAATTGCCCCAAAATATTAGGGGGGGTGTCCCAAAACGTTGGGGAAATGCCCCAAAAAGCAGGGTATTACGTCACTGTAGGGGGGGGAAAAAAAGGGGGGCGGGAGGGGGATTGTTAGTCAAAAATTGTGTGTTTTGCCCAAAATAACGCAATATCAGGGAGTCTGTTATCAGGGGAAAACCCTAAACTGCCATAATTTTGGTCTCCTGTTTCCTCCAAAACCTGCTACGTTTGGTGAAAAACATTTGTCTAAAAATGCACGGTTTTAGCTGCAAGTGAAGGGTTTTGGGGGGGGAATAGCGTGTTTTGGAGGGAGCCGGGGCTCAGCCCTGGGCAAAACAGGGTGAAAAAGGTCAGTTTGGGTGCAAGCCCCTCCTGGAGTGGTCAGCGTCACACCAGAATGAGGAGATACACCCAAATTTATAAGTTTTTGTTGCAGTAATTGATAAAAGGGGGCCGGAATGGAAAAGAGGTTGTTTTAAGGGGCTTTAAGACTGGAAAAAATTGTTTTCTGCCCCTGAGGAGAGGGGGAAGGTGTTTTGGGGCCAGTTTTCCGTTTTACGTAGGGGTTTTCTTCAGTTTGAGGGGAAAAAGAATTGATTGATTTTCATTTTTTATTTTTTTAAGTTGCTAAAAAATGGTGAATCGCTGCCATTGGCAAACGCTGACCCCTCATGGCTCTCCCTCCTATCGACAGGAGGCTCCATGTTAGGCTAAAGGGTTAGAAAACCCTTTTCCCCCTTAATGTTACCTCAGGAAAGTAACTTTTTACCTCAGGAAAGTAACTTTTTACCTCAGGAAAATTAAAGTTTCTACCTGCGAAGGCGCGCGTCCCCTCAGGCCGCCGAAGTCACCTCGGGTCTGGCGGAGGGCGGGGCTAACGCGCACCCGCGGGGGGGAGCGGCGGCCGCTGATTGGTGGAGACGCCGGCCGGGGGGGCGTGGCCGCGGAAAGGGCGGGAAAAGCCCTGCGGGTCCGTCGGCGGCCGCCGCCATTTTCTCCGCGGCCCCTCAGGAGCTTGAGGCGGCTCCGGCCGCGGCCGCGAGCGGTGAGTGCCCGGGCCCTGCTGCCTCCTCACCCCTCGCAGCCCGGCTCCGTTCCGCCGTCGGCTTCTCCCTTTGCGTGGTTGGGCTCCCTCCCCCGGGCAGTTTCTCCCTCCTGGTTGCGGTGGGTGGCGGCTGCTGGCCCTCTCATGGAGTGGTTGGGGTCCCTCAGAGCGGCCTCTGCTCTGCCCCCTTTCTCCTGCCCACCCCAGTTCCCCTCCACGACCCTGAGGTGCCATCACTTGGTGCCCCCGCCTGGGCTCCTGGCTGTGCCCGGACCGGTTCTCCTGCTCCCAACGTGCTGGGAGAAGCCACCCACACCCTCGGGGGCCCTTCAGACGCTCGGGTGTGAGGGTACAGCTGCCGCCTAATTATTGTCATGCTAATTGCTCAGCACACGGCAGGGCTTCCCTTGCTCCCCACCTTGCTAAAGCTCCGGTTTGGGCCTGTTTAGCCTCGCTTTTGACCAGTTTTGGCCCCGTGTAGCCCCAGTTTGGGCCCTTTTAGCATCGGTTTGAGCCTGTTTAGCCCCGTTTTGGGATTGTTTAGCTGTGTTTCGGCCCAGTTCACGCCCATTTTGGGCTGGTTTGGGGCCTTCTCAGTCCCAGTTCGGTCTTGTTTAGCCCTGCCTTGCGCCTGTCAAGACGCGTTTTGGGCCCATTTATCCCCATTATGGCGTTATTATCTCCATATTGGCCCCATTTAACGCATCTTTGTCTGTTTCACCCCATTTTGGGGCTTCTCTACCCCTGTTTTGGCCCTGTTCTGGCCGCCTGTATCTCCATATTGGCCCCATTTCTACCCATTGGGGGCCCATTTAACTCCACACTGGCCCTGTTTAGCCCCGTATTGGGCTTGTTCAGCCCCATTTTGGCCCCATTTCACTCCATTTTGGGCCTATTTAGCCTTATACTGGCTTATTTACCCCCGCTTTGGGTGTGTTTAACGCTGTTTTGTCCCCTTTTGGCCCCGTTTCACCCGATTTGGGGCTCTGCCGCCGCCGCAGCTCGCTTTTTTGAGCCAAAAAGGGTGGGTTTTGGAGTGGCTGGGCCAGGACGTGCCCCGCGTCCCGAGCGGCTTTGCGGGGGTCCGGCGGCGGGAGGCCGAAACGGGGCCAAACGGCCCCAAAACGGCATCGGTTGGCACAGAATGGCCGCGCTGTTCGGCCTCAGAGCCGCCTTTGTTCCACGCTGCCGGGGCGGGGGGGCCGGGGGCTGCCATAGAAACTGCCCCCCGCACTGCGCCACCGCCGGGGGACAGCCTGGGGTGGCCCCAGTGGCACCCAGGGGGTGGCACCAGCCCACCCTAAGGACCCCAGTTCACCCTTGGGGTCCCCAGTGTCACCCTGGGGTACCCCATTCCCTCCTTGGGGTCCCCCATTTTCCCCTTTGGGGTCCCCAGTGTCACCCTGGGCTGCCTCAATTCAGGGTCACGGTGCCGCAGCGTCACCCTGGGGTCCCCCCGGTTCCCCCTTGGGGTGCCCCAATTCTGCCTTGGGGTCCCCAGTGTCACCCGGGGATGGCACCAGCCCACCCTGGGGGGGCCCCGGGTGTGATTTGGGGTCCCCAGTTCCCCTTTGTGGTGCCCGATCCCACCCTGAGGTGCCCCAATTCCCCTTTGGCATCCCCCGTCCTGCCTTGGGGTGCCCCAGTCCCACCTTGGGGGTCCCCTGTGTGACCCTGGGGTGCCCCAGTTCGCCCCTTGGGGTCCCCGATGTCACTCTGGGGTGCCCCAGTCCCACCCGGGTGCCCAAATTGAGGCTTGGGGGTCCCCAATGTCACCCTGGGGCGCTCAGTTCCCCTTGGGGTCCCTGATGCCCCCTTGGGGTGCCCCGATCCTGCCTTGGGGTTCCCCAGTTGCCCCCTGGGTGCCCCCATGTCACCCTGGCGTCCCCTGATGCCACCTTTGGGGTCCCCGATGTCACCCTGGCGTGCCCCGATTCTGGCTTGGGGGTCCCCTGTGTCACCCTGGGGTCCCCCTGTTCCCCGCTGTGGTCACCTGATGTCACCCTGAGGTCCCCAATGTCACCCTGGGGTGCCCCAAATTCTGCCCTGGGGTCCACGATGCCACCCTGGGGTCCCCAATTCCCCCCTGTGTACCCTGATGTCACCGTGGGGTCCCCAGTGTCACCCTGGGGTCCCCCAATTCCCCCCTGGGGTCCCCGATGTCGCCCTGTGCTGTCCCCATCCCACCCCGGGGCTGTGGGTGACACCGGGGGGGGGGGGTGTCCCCTTTCTCCCCCCCTTCCCTGCCAGGGCCCGTAAACACCGACCCCCCCCCCCGCCCTTTCATCCCAGGGCTCCTCCCCCTCCTCCTCCCCCCATTGGCCCGGCCTCTCGCATCTCATTAGCATACATTATCCGCAGGCCTCCTCGGCAGGTGGGGAGCGGCAGAGGGACGCACCGGACGCCATGCAGCCCCCCCCGCGCCCCCCCCTGCGCCCCGCGCTGCTGCCGGGCCTCATCCTGCTCTGGGCCGCCGGGCACGGTAAGGACCCCCCCCCAAAAACCTGTCCCCCACCCCCCCCGGAATTGTCCCCAACCCCCCTTTAAATTATCCCCCCACCCCCCACCCCCCGCCTTCCCTTAATTGTCCCCATCCCTCTTGTCCCCACAGCGGGGTGACACCAGCCCCCCCCGCCCCCCCCGCGCCATTTCAGGGATGCGTCGTGTCCGTCCCCCCCCCACCAAAAATGCCGCCAGCCTCTGCCGCAGCCCCCCCCCCCTCCCCCCCATCTGCCACTGCGCTCCCCCTCGGTGTCCCCTCCCCGTGTCCCCCTCCCTGTCCCCAAGGATGGGGGGGGGGGGGTGGCATTTCGCTGTGTCCCCCCCACTGCTGTCCCCATCGGTCCCCTCGGGGTGGCTTTGTCCTGTGTGTCCCCCCCCCCCTCCACCGCGGCCTGGGGACACGGGGGGGACACGCAGGGGGCTCCTTCCCTCTGCGTCACCCCCCCGGTGTCCCCGTCCATCCCCGTGTCCCCACGAGGGGGGGGTGACCCTGTGCCCTCGGGTGGCCTTGGCGCACCCCCCTCCCCCCCACGAGCATCCTGATGTCCCCAAACTTGCTGGGGGGGTGACCACGTGCCCTCGGGTGGCCTTGTCACCACCCCCCCGAGCATCCCGGTGTCCCCACACCTGCTGGGGGGGGTGACCCTGCGCCCCCGGGTGTCGCTGTCCCCACGTCCACGTGCGCCGATGTCCCCTCACCCTCGTGGCCGGGTGTCCCCACGTCCTCGTGTGCTGGTGGCACCCTCACCCCCGTGTCAGTGTCCCCACACCCCCGTGGCCGGGTGTCTGTCACCCTCGTGGGCCAGTGACACCCGTGTCCTCGTGGCCAGTTGTCCCTCACCCTCGTGTCAGCGTCCCCACACCCTTGTGGCCGGGTGTCTGTCACCCTCGTGGGCCAGTGACACCCGTATCCTGGTGACCGGGTGTCCCTCGCCCTCGAGGAGGGGTGTCCGTCACCCTCGGGCGCTGGTGACACCTTCACCCTTGTGTCAGCGTCCCCTCACCCTTGTGCTGTCGTCCCCACACCCCCGTGGGTGGGTGTCCTCACATCCTCGTGCGCTGGTGACACCCGTACCCTCACGGCTGGGTGTCCCTCGCCCTCGTGTCAGTGTCCCCACCCCCTCATGGCCAGGTGTCTGTCACCCTCGTGGGCCAGTGACGCCCCTGTCCTCGTGGCCGGGTGTCCCTCACCCTCGTGTTGGTGTCCCCACACCCCCGGGGATGGGTGTCCCCATGTCCTCGTGCGCTGGTGACACCCATACCCTCATGGCTGGGTGTCTGTCACCCTCATGGCCGATTGTCCCTCACCCTCGTGTCAGTGTCCCCACACCCCTGTGGCCGGGTGTCTGTCACCCTCATGGGCCAGTGACACCCGTGTCCTCGTGGCCGGGTGTCCCTCACCCTCATGTCAGTGTCCCCACACCCCCGTGGCCGGGTGTCCCCATGTCCTGGTGACACCCTCACCCTTGTGTCAGTGTCCCCTCACCCTCGTGGGCCAGTGACACCCGTGTCCTCGTGGCTGGGTGTCCCCCACCCTCCTGTCAGTGTCCCCACACCCCCGTGGCCGGGTGTCCCCCTGTCCTCGTGCGCTGGTGACCCCCGTACCCTCATGGCCGCGTGTCCCTCACCCTGGTGGTGTTGTCCCCACACCCTCGTGGCCGGGTGGCCGTCACCCTCGTGCGACAGTGACGCCCGTACCCTGGTGTCACTGTCCCCGTGCCCTCCCACCAGCGTCCCTCACCCTCGTGGTCGGGTGTCCCCTGGCGTCCCCTCACCGTGGGGACACCCCGCTCCCCACCCTCCCTGCGGGGGGTGACATCGCTCCGTCCCTCGTCCCCTCCCGCTCGCCTGGGTCCCCGCCGAGGTGCCAGGCGGCGCCGGCCTGTCCCCGCGCGGGTGGCACAGAAAAGGGCCATTGTCGTGTGTGTCCCCCCCTTCCCCCGCCCTGGGGGGGACCCAGGCGTCCGGGCGCCTCCCCTCCCCCCCCCAGCACCCACTCAGGGGGACCCGGGCGTCCGGGAGAGGGGGGGGGTGACGGCGAGAACAAAGTGTCCCTTGTCCCTGTGTCACCTCCGTGGGCAGCGGCCGAATGACAGGGTGTCCCCCCCCGGATGCCTGGGTCCCCCCCGAACTCCTGGGTGTCCCCCCCCGGCCGAACTCCTGGGCCCCCCCGCCCCCGGGACACCTGGGTTTCCCGGGAACCCCCCCGGGAACAGGGGTGACCTTGGCGCGGTGACGACCTTGGCGGTGACAGTGACGGCCGCGGTCGCCGTGGTGACCCCGGGGGTGGTGGGAATTGTGCTGACACGGCAAAAACGCGATGTCACACACACCCCCCCCCCGCCCCCCCATGGTGTCCCCACCCCCCTGGTGACAACCCGGCCTCGTCGCGGCAACCGGAGGTGACAGCGAGGACCCTAATGAGGGGACAGTAACGAGGCGGGGGGACCCAGGCGTCCAGGGGCCGTGACACTGTCGGTGTCCCCAGGGATGGTGTCCCCGGTGCTCCTGTCACCCGGGCGGGTGTCCCCAAGTGCCACCACTGGTGTCCCACAAGTGTCACCGGTGCCGGGGTTCCCCCGTGACGGTGGTGCCGGTGTTGGTGTCCCCAGAGACGGCGTCCCCAGTGTCGTCGATGTCCCTGGTGACGATGTCCCTAGTGATGGTGGCCCCGGTGGCCCCAGCATCCCCGGTGTCACTGTCCCTGGTGTCACTGTCCCCGCTAACAGCGTCCCCAGTGTCCCCGGGCCCCCAGTGTTGATGTCCCTTGTGTCGGTGTCCCCAGTGACGGTGTCCCTGGTGTCCCCAGCACCCCAGTGACTGTGTCCCCAGTGTCCCCGATGTCCCCAGCGCCCCCATGTCGTGCTCCCAGTGTCAGTGTCCCAGTAACAGTGTCCCCGATGGCCCTGCCACCCCGGTGTCAGTGTCCCCAGTGTCCCCGGGACCCTGGTGTCGTTGTCCCCAGTGTCCCCAGCACCCCAGTGTGGGTGTCCCCGCTGTCTGCAGCACCCCCATGTCCATGTCCCTGGCGTCCCCACCGTCCCCAGCCCCCCTCTGTGGGTGTCCCCAGTGTCCCCAATGGCCCTGGCACCTTGGCGTGGGTCTCCCCGGTGTCCCCAACGCCCCAGTAACAGCGTCCCCAGACCCCCAGCGATGGTATCCCTGGTGTCCCCAGCCCCCCGGTGCGCGTGTGTGTCCCCCCCCTCGGTGACGCTGTCCCTGCTGTCCCCAGGGCGGGCGCAGGAGGTGCAGGCAGAGAACGTGACGGTGCTGGAGGGTGGCACGGCCGAGATCACGTGTCACCTGCACCAGTACGATGGCTCCATCGTCGTCATCCAGAACCCCGCCCGGCAGACCCTCTTCTTCAACGGCACCCGCGGTGAGGGCACGGGGACACCGGGGGACACCGGGGGGGACAAGGGGGGACACGGGGACACATCCAGCGCCGCGCACGGCGGAGGCTCTTCTTCGGCGGCACCTGCGGCGAGGACACGGGGCCGTGGGGGGGACGCGGGGACAGGGAGGGGGCACAGACGTGGCTCTAAGGAGGTTTCGGGGGGGTCGTGGGGTCCTCGGGGTGGTCATAGCGGACCTGGGGTGGCCATGGGGTGGCCTCTGGATGGCTCTGTGGTGGCCACGGGGTCCTTGGGGTGGCCGTGGAGCTCTAGGGTGGCCCACTGGTGGCCATGGGGACCTTGGGGTGGCTGTAGGGGCCCTGTGGTGGCTTTATGGTGGCCACGGAGCTCCGGGGTGGCCTTGGGGTCTCATGGGGGCCCTGTGGTGGCCTCTAGGTGGCCGTGGAGGCCTTAGAGTGGCCATAGGGTGTCCCTGTGGTGGCCTCTGGGTGGCCGTGGTGCTCCATGGTGGCCATTAAGTGGCCGTCGGTGACATTGGTGTCCCTGTGCTGAAGGTTCCAGCTGTGGGACCCTGTAGGGTGGCCGTGGGTCGCCATGGGTTGGCCGTGGGGTGGCTGTGGGACCCCGTGGGTGGCCGTGTCCCGCCGTGGGTGACACCGCTGTCCCCCCCGGTGCCGAAGGATGAGTGGTTCCAGCTGTGGGTGGCCGTAAGGTGGCTGTGGGTGGCCATGGGGTCCCGTGGGTGGCTGTGGGACCCTGTAGGGTGGCCGTGGGGTGGCCGTGGGTGACACCGCCGTCCCCGTTTCCCCCCCAGCGCTGAAGGACGAGCGGTTCCAGCTGGTGGAGTTCAGCCGGCGGCGCCTGCGCCTGCGCCTGGCCCGGGCCCGGCTGGAGGACGAGGGCGGCTACTTCTGCCAGCTCTACGCTGACGACACCCACCACCAGATCGCCACCCTCACCGTCCTCGGTAGGGCCACCGGGGACGCCAGGGGGGGACGTGGGGACACTGAGAGGCACGGGGCCGGGGGGGGGGACATGGGGACACTGGGAGGCACGGGGCCGGGGAGGGGACGTGGTGGCGGTTCCTGCCCTCCCCACCCTCAAGACGCCCAAACCCGGGTCATCACCGCTCTTGGGGACACGTGGGGACACCTGAAGACGCACTAGGGACACGCGAGGACACCTGGGGACACCTGGGGACACAGAGGGACACAGGGACGTGGGGAACGTGCTGGCAGTTCCTGCCCTCCCCACCCTCAAGACACCCAAAACCGGATCGTCATCATTTTTGGGGACACCTGAAGACACGTTAGGGCCGTGTGGGGACGCTTGGGGGGACACTAGGGGACACCTGGGGACACAGGGACATGGGGGATGTGGTGGCGGTTCCTGCCCCCGCCACCCTGAAGACACCCGAACCAGATCGTCGTCATTCTTGGGGACACTTGGGGACACCTGAAGACACGTTAGGGACGTGTGGGGACATGGGGGACACTCGGGGGGATGTGGGGACACTGGGGGACACCTGGGGACACTTGGGGACACAGGGACATGGGGGATGCGGTGGCGGTTCCTGCCTCCGCCGCCCTCGAGACACCCAAACCAGGTCGTCATCGTTCTTGGGGACACTTGGGGACATGGGGGAGACGTGGAGACATGTCCCTCACGTCCCTCCCCCCGTGTCCCTTGTCTCCGTGTCCCCTCATCCTGTGTCCCTCCTCCTGCGTCCTTGTCCCCTGTGTCCTCATCCCTTGTCCTCATCCCGTGTCCCCTTGTGTCCCCTCATCCCGTGTCCCTCACCCTCCGTCCTCGTCCCCCTGTCCCTCCCTGTGCCCTTGTCCCCCTGTCCCTCGCCCCTGTCCCTCGTCCCCCGTGTCGCCCCTTGTCCCCATGTCCCCCTGCCCTTTGACTCCCTTGTCCCCTGTGTCCCCCGTCCCCTCATGTCCCTCACCCTCCGTCCTTGTCCCCCCGTCCCTCCCCGTGGCCTCGTCCCTCGCCCCTGTCCCCCGTGTCCCCTGCGTCCCCGTGCGCCCGTCCCCGTGGGGTGGCAGTGCCCCCCGAGAACCCCGTGGTGGAGGCGGTGGCGGCGGCGGTGGAGGGGGGGGAGGTGGAGCTGAGCTGCCTCGTGCCCCGCGCCCGGCCCCCGGCCACCCTGCGCTGGTTCCGCGACCGCCGCGAGCTCCAAGGTGACAGCGGGGGGACATGGGGACAACGGGGCGGGGGGGGGCGAGGGTGTGGGGACCCCGATGGCGACACGGCGGGGGGGGGGGGGGGCCTGGGGGGGTGTGGGGACCCCGATGGTGATGGGGACATGGGGCTCAGACCGGGGACACGGGGACCCTGGGGGGGTTGGGGACGTCGGGGGGACGGGGGGACACGGTGGGGACCTGGGGGGGTGGGGACTCTGGGGGGGGTGGGGACACGGTGGGGACATGGGGACCCTGGGCGGGTCGGGGACAAGGACAGGGGTGTGGGGACCCTTGTGGGGATGGGGACACGGGGCCCAGGTTGGGGCCACGGGGACCCTGGGGACATTGGGGACATGGCGGGGACCCTGCTGGGGACACGGTGGGCCCGCTGTTGGGGACGTGTGGCCTGGGCTGGTGACACGGGGACCCTGGGGGGGTTCGGCGGCCACCGTGCCCCCCATGTCCCCGCTGCCACCGTGTCCCCTGTTGTCCCTGCTGCCGCCTGTCCCCCCGTGTCCCCCGCTGTCCCCCGTGTCCCCCGTGTCCCCCCGTGTCCCCGCCGTCCGCAGGGTCGAGCAGCCGGGAGCAGCGGGGGAAGGTTTTCCTGCAGCGCAACGTGCTGCGGCTGCGGGTGGAGCGCAGGGACCACGGCGCCATCGTCACCTGCGAGGCCACACACCCCGCCCTGCAGCGCGGCCAGCGCCGCCAGACCCAGTACATGCTGGACGTCCAGTGTGAGCCACCGCTGGGGACACTGGGGGGCACTGGGGGGCACTGGGAGGGACTGGGAGGGACAGGGAGGGACACTGAGGGGACATGGAGGGGACACACAGGGACATGGAGGGGACAGAGGGACATGGAGAGGGGACATGGACAGAGAAGGGACAGTGGCACCAGGCCCAGTACGTGCTGGACGTCCAGTGTGAGTGGGGACTGGGGGCACTGGGGGTGGCATGTGTCACCGGGGGGTGGCGTATGTCCCCTCGGGGGTGGCATGTGTCCCCTGGGGGTGACATACGTCATCAGAGGGTGGCATGTGTCCCTTGGGGTGTAGCCTATGTCCCCCGGGGGGGTGACACGTCGAGGGGTGACACATGTCCACCAGGGGTTGGCGCATGTCCCTGGGAGGTGACAGATGATGTCACCCAGGGGGTGTCATACGTCAGCGGGGGGGTGGCACATGTCACCCGGGGGGGTGACGCGTCCCTGTCCCCGCAGACGCCCCCACGGCCCGCATCCACCCCTCGCAGAGCGTCCTGCGGGAAGGCGACACGCTGGTGCTGACCTGCGCCGTCAACGGCAACCCCCTGTGAGTGCCACCCCCGGGAGGGGACAGCCCGGGGCGTTGTGGGGGGGGAGGTGACAGCGGTGACACCCCTGTCCCCGTCCCCCCCAGCCCCACGGACATCGCCTGGAGCCGGGGCAACGAGTCGCTGCCGCCGCGGGCCGTGGCGCGGGGGGAGGTGCTGACGCTGCCCGCGCTGGGCCCCCAGGACAATGGCACCTACAGCTGCCAGGCCGGCAACCCCCACGGCCGCGCCGCCGACCACTACGTCCTCGTCGTCTACGGTGAGCGACCCACGGCGACCCACGGCGACCCACGGCTGCCCCAGAGCCACCCCACGCTGTCACCCTGGCCCGGTGTCACCCCTGCCCACCTCCGCTCCCTCGTCCTCTGTGGCAAAGGGAGGGCTCTGCCCCATCTCTTGGCCACCCGGCTGCCCCACGGCTGCCCCATAGCCACCCACAGCTGCCCCATAGCCACCCCATGGTGTCACCTGGCCCCGTGTCACCCCTGCCCACCTCCGCTCCTTCGTCCTCTGTGGCAAAGGGAGGGCTCTGCCCCATCTCTTCTGCCCCACGGCTGCCCCATAGTGCCCCATAGCCACCCACAACTGCCCCATAGCCACCCCACGGTGTCACCTGGCCCAGTGTCACCCCTGCCCACCTCCGCTCCTTCGTCCTCTGTGGCAAAGGGAGGGCTCTGCCCCGTCTCTTGGCCACCCGGCTGCCCCACGGCTGCCCCATAGCGATCCACAGCTGCCCCATAGCCACCCCACAGTGTCACCTGGCCCAGTGTCACCCCTGCCCACCTCTGCTCCCTCGTCCTCTGTGGCAAAGGGAGGGCTCTGCCCCGTCTCTTCTGCCCCATAGCGACCCGCAGCTGCCCCATAGTGACCCACAGCACCCCCTGGCCCCACATCAGCCCCAGGTGCCCCTGCTCTCTGAGCCCCCCCCCCCCCATGCCTCTGCCCTAGGGCAGCCCCACAATCCCCCGCCCCACACGTCCCTCTGCCCCCCCCCGCCGCACACTGACCCCCACGTGTGGGGCAGACCCGGGGGCGGTGGTGGCGGCGCGGGGGGCGCTGCCCTACGCCATCGTGGGGGGGATCCTGGCGCTGCTGGTGTTCCTGCTGCTCTCCCTGCTGGGCGCCGTCCTCTGGGCCTCCGTGCGCCAGAAAGGTGGGCGGGGCCACGGGCAGGGGGCGGGGCCGGAGGGGGCGGGGCAGAGGGGGGCGGGGCCTGGCGGTGGGGGCTTGAATGGGGCTGGGGCAGGGGGTTGGAGCGGGGGGAGGAGGCGTGGCTTTGTGGAAGGGGCGGGGCTGGAAGGGAGGGGGCGTGGCCCCGTGGTGGGGGCGGGGCTTCTTTTTGAATGGGAGGGGGCGGGGTTTGGGGAGGGGGCGTGGTCTGGCAGGGGGGCGGGGAAAAGGGAGGTGCCACGAGGGGGACAGGGCTCCTTTAAGGGAGTGGGGGGGGGGGGGGGGGCGTCGCTTGCTCTAAGGGGGCGGGGCGGGGGGTTGGGGGCGTGGCCACGGCGGGAAGGGGGCGGGGCCTGGAGGCCGCGGCGGCGCTGGGCTGAGGCAGAGCCGGGGGGGGGGGGGGGGGATGACGCACACGGGAAGGGGCGGGGCTTCTCGGGGCGTGGCCAGGGCGTGGCCCGCTCTGACGTCAGGGCGCAGGGTCATACCTGACGCACGAGGCCAGCGGGCTGGAGGAGCACGGGGAGGCCCGGGAGGCCTTTCTGGGGGCCGAGAGCGGGAAGCGCAAGGAGGAATTCTTCATCTGAGGGGGGACACTGCGGGGGGGGGACACGGGGGGGGGGGGAGGACACCGGGGGGGGAACAACACGGGGGGGATGACACGGGGGGGGGACATTGGGGGGTCGGGGGGGAGGCTCGGAGAGGCAGGATATGGGGACACGGGGATGTGGGGAGGGGGGGGGGGCTTGGGACGGGGCGGGGGGCTGAGGCTGGGACGGGGGGACATTGGGGGGGACACGGGGGGAGGGGGGACAAGGGATGGGGGGGGACATTGGGGCTGGGGGGGGGGAGACACTGGGGACAGGAGAGGGGCACAGGGGATGGGGGGGGGGGACAGGGGGACCAGGAGGGCTTGGGGACGGGGGGGGGACATTGGGGGATGGGGGGGGGACACACGGGGACAGGGACAAGGGTGGGGACACGGGGGGAGGGGCCGGGGGACAATGTGGGGGGGGAGACAAGCCCCGCCCCCTCCTCCCCAAGCCCCGCCCCCACCCCTCGGGGAGGGGGGGGAGGGGCCCCGACGCCTGGGTCCCCCCAAGCTCAAAGCCATGATGGGGGGGGGAGGGGCGTGTCCGTCTGTCCCACGGCGGGGGAGGAGGCAATGAATAATGTATGAGGGGGCGTGGCCCGGGGCGGCCTCGCCCCCTCCCCCCCATCCCTGGCCCCCCCCCCCTCCCCCCCCCGCGGGTGCGTCTGTAAATACGTCACTTTTAAACCGCCTTTGATACGCAATAAACCCCCGATTCGTACTGGGGGGCACTGGGCTGTACTGGGGGGCACTGGGAGGGACTGGGGGGATCTGGGAGGGGCCTGGGAGGGGTTGGGGGGCACTGGGAGGGGACTGGGAGGGGACTGGGAGGGGGTGAGTGGCTACTGGGGGTTACTGGGAGGGACTGGAGGTTACTGGGAAGGGCCTGGGAGGGGTTGGGGGGCACTGGGAGGGGACTGGGAGGGAACTGGGAGGGGCCTGGGAGGGGGTGGGGGGCTACTGGGGGTTACTGGGAGGGACTGGGAGGGGACTGGGAGGGGGTGAGCGGCTACTGGAGGTTACTGGGAGGGGACTCGGAGGGGCCTGGGAGGGGCCTGGGAGGGGGTGAGCGGCTACTGGAGGTTACTGGGAGGGACTGGGAGGGGACTGGAGGTTACTGGGAGGGACTGGAGGGGACTGGGAGGGGCCTGGGAGGGGGTGGGGGGCTACTGGGGGTTACTGGGAGGGACTGGGAGGGGACTGGGAGGGGCCTGGGAGGGGGTGGGGGGCTACTGGAGGTTACTGGGAGGGACTGGGAGGGGACTGGGGTCACTGGGGGTCGCTGGGAGGGGACTGGGGTCACCGGGGGTCACCGGTTTGTCCTGGGAGTTACCGGGAGCCGCCGCCAGGGGGCGCCGCTTCCCCGGGCCCCGCCCCCCGCCGCCCATTGGCCGGCACGTGACGTCACCCCCGCGCGGCCCCGCCCCTTTGCGGGAGCCGGCGCCGCGCACGCGCAGAACGTTCCCCGCCGCGCCCGGCGCGCGCGCGCACAGGAAGTTCCCCCCCCGCGCCCCCCCTCCAACCTTCCCCCGCCCCAGACCCGAACCGGAAGCGCTCGGGGGTCCCGCCGGAAGCCGGAAGTAGACGCCGGGGCGGGGGTGGGGGGGGGCGCGGAGAGCGGCCGCGAGAGCGAGTGAGGGCGGCGGGGGGGGGGCGGGGCGGGGCCGGGGGCGGGGCCACGGCGGGGGGAGGGGCGGGGGGGCGCTGGGGGGTGGAATGGGAGCACTGGGGAGGGCTCTGGGGGGGTACTGGGAGCGCTGGGGGGGGCAATGGGAGCGGTGGGAGGGCACTGGGGGTTACTGGGAGCGCTGGGGGGGGCACTGGGGGTTACTGGGAGCCCTGGGGGGGTACTGGGAGTACGGGGGGGGCACTTGGGGGTTACTGGGAGCGCTGGGGGTTACTGGGAGCACTGGGGGGGCACTGGGGGTTTGCTGGGAGCTCCGGGGGGGTACTGGGGGGGTACTGGGAGCACTGGGGGGGGAATGGGAGCGGTGGGAGGGCACTGGGGGGGTACTGTGAGTACTGGGGGGGGCACTGGGAGTTACTGGGAGCTCGGGGGGGGCACTGGGAGCACTGGGGGGGTCCCCGGGGGGTTACTCGGAGCACTGGGATGAGCGGGCGCCCCTCCCCCAGCCCCCCGGGATGTCGCAGCCGCCCCCGGAGCCGCCCCCGCCCCCCCCCGCGCCCCTCCCCCCCCCGCCGGAGGAGGAGGAGGAGGAGGAGGAGGAGGAGGAGGAGGAGGAGGAAGAGGAGGGGGGGGGAAGGGCCCCCCCCGAGCCCTGCCCCAAGGGCGCCATCTGTGAGTGGGGGAGGGGGCACCCCTGGGGTGGTGGCGGGGCGCTGTGGGTCTCGGGGGGGGGGTGGGGGGGGATGTCTGTGGGTCCTGGGGGGTGATGCGGGCCCCTGGGGGGTGTCTGTGGGTCGCTATGGGGCACTGTGGGTCCTTGGGGGCCCCTGGGGGTGTCTGTGGGTCGCTATGGGGCACTGTGGGTCCTTGGGGGCCCCTGGGGGGTGTCTGTGGGTCGCTATGGGGCACTGTGGGTCCTTGGGGGCCCCTGGGGGGTGTCTGTGGGTCGCTATGGGGCACTGTGGGTCCTTGGGGGCTCCTGGGGGGTGTCTGTGGGTCGCTGTGGGCACTGTGGGTCCCCTTGGGGTGCTGCAGGTCACTCTGAGGTGGTTGTGGGTCCCCATGGGGTGGCTGTGGGTCCCCATAGGGTCTCCGTGGGTCCCGCAGGGTCTTGTGGGTCCCTGTAGGGTGTCTGTGGGGTGGCTGTGGGTCCCCATGGGGTAGCTTGTGGGTCCCTGTAGGGTCTAGTGTGTCTCTGGGGGTCGTGTGGGGTGACTGTGGGTCCCTGTAGGGTCTCCATGGCTCCCTGTGGGGTGGCTGTGGGTCCTGTAGGGTCTCTGTGGGTCCCTGTGGGGTGGCTGTAGGTCCCTGTGGGCTCCCTGTGGGGTGGCTGTGGGGTGGCTGTAGGTCCTGTAGGGTCTCTGTGGGTCCCCGTAGGGTCTCCGTGGGTGGCTGTGGGGTGTCTGTGGGGTGACTGTGGGTCCTGTAGGGTCTCCATGGCTCCCTGTGGGGTGGCTGTGGGTCCCTGTAGGGTCTCTGTGGGTCCCTGTGGGTCCCCGTGGGGTGGCTGCGGGTCCCCCCCCGGCGTCGCTGTGGGGCCGATGCTGGGAGGTGTGGGGGGGGGGGGGGGGGGGGGCGTGTCCGTGACGCGGTGGGCACGTGTGGTCCCCCCCTCCCCCCTCCCCCCCGCAGACCGTCCGGGCTCCCGCCACTGCGGCCGCTGCCTCATCACCTTCCCCGACGCCGCCTTCGCCGCCCGCCACGCCAAGCGCCAGCACCCCGGGGACTTCGCCGCCGCCGCCCTGCGGGGGGCGCTCTTCGTCTGCTTCGTCTGCGCCCGCCCCTTCCCCTCCTCCCCGCCCTCCTGCGTCACCAGCGCGGCCACGCCCCCCGCCGCCCCCCGCCCCGCCCCCCCCCTCCCCCCATCCCCCCCCCCTCACCTGCACCGAGTGCGGCCGCGCCTTCGCCCGCGAGGGGCGCTGCACCGCCACTACATCCGCCACGCGCGCGGCGAGCTCTAGGGGGCGGGGCCTCCGCCCCGGGCGCGGCGATTGGCTGCGGGCTGGCAGAAAGGGGCGGGGGAGGAGGGAGGGGCGTGGTCTCGGGGGGGGGCGTGGTCTCGGGGGGGGGCGCGGCCCAGCGGCCTCAATAAAAAGCGGCGGTGGCAGCGGATTGGTCCGTGTCGGGGGGCGTGGCCGCGAGGGGGGCGGGGTGTGAGGGGGAGGGGGCGTGGCCCGGCGGCCTTAATAAAGAGCAGAGGCAGCAGCGGATTGGTCCGTGTCGGGGGGCGTGGCCGCGAGGGGGCGGGGTTTGAGGGGGAGGGGCGTGGCCCGACAGCCTTAATTGCAAAGCGGAGGCGGCAGCGGATTGGTCGTGGAGGGAAGGGGGGTGACGTCATGGCGGGGGGGTGACGTCACACTTGACGGCGGCGGGGGGGGGCGGGATGATCCCCCTCCCCCCGCAGAGTGATGTCACTGTGATGTCACCTCCTCCCCGGGGTGACAGCGCTTGGGGATTCCCCCCCCTCCCCCCCGAAGTGACATCATCGTCCTGTCACATGGCGTCACCCCCCCCCAACGTGTGACGTCATCCCCCCCCCCCGTGAAAACCGCCCAATGGTGTCACCCCCCCCCACCGGTGATGTCACTGCTCACCCCCCGCCATGTCATCTTTGTGCTCTGTGACATCACGCCCAACGATGTCATCGCCCCCCCCACATGACATCATCCCCGAGTGATGACATCACCCCCCCCCAGCGGTGATGTCGCCCAACCCCCTCCCCCCCCAGCCGCCGCCCCCCCGACCGCTGACATCATCCCCAAGCAATGACGTCACACGCCCACCCCCCGCCCCCCCCGCCATGAAAGGGGCGGAGCCGGAGGCGCAGTTCAGGGGCTTGATAACGCCGCTCCCCGTCCGTGACATCACGCCCCGCGCCTGTGACATCATCGCGCCCCCCCCCCCCACCCCCACCGCCAACGACATCACCCCCCTCCCCCGCCGATGACGTCACGCCCCGCCCCCCTCCCCCCCCCCCGTCCATGACATCGCCCTCCTCCCGCCGCGTTTAACCCCCCACCCCCCGGGGGTTCTGACGGAGGGGGATGGGCGGGGGGGTCGGTTCCCGCGGGCGGGGGTGGGGGAGGGGCGCACCCCCCCCCGCCCCTCCCCCCTCACAGCTCCCCCCGCGCGTGCAGCATGTAGTGCTCGTGCAGGTCGGCCACGAGGCCGAAGGCTCCGGCGCATTCGGTGCAGCGATAGGGAGGGGGAGGGGCGGTGGCGGCCCGGCGGGGGGGGGTGGGGGCGGGGGTGGGGTGGGGGGAGGGGCTGGGGGGGGGGCTACGCCGCCGGCGCCTCCCGTGCTCGCAGCGATGGGCCCCCAACGCCGCCGGCGCCCCGAACCCCAACCCGCACTCGCGCAGATGTAATGGAAGGGGGGGGGGGAAGGGAGGGGGAGGGGGGGAGGGGGAGGAGGGGGGGTGGTGGGGGAGGCGGGGGGGAGGGGAGGGGCCGGGGGGACGCCCCCCCCGCCCCCCCCGGGGTGACCCCTGGGGCCTTTTGCGCCCCACGTGGTAACTGCGATGCACCTTCAGGGCCCGGGAGGTGCCGAAACCGCGGCCGCATTCGGGGCACTCGTGCCATTCGGCCGCCCCTCCCCCCCCGCGCCGGGCCGCCCCTCCCCCACCCTCCCCTCCCCCTCCCCCTCCCCCCTCCCCCTCCCTCCTCCTCCGTCCCCTGGCGGCGGCGAAGGGCGATGGCGGCTCCGGGAACCTGCGGGCGGGGGAGGGGCGTGAGGGTGGGGGGAGGGGTGTGTGGGGTGGGGGGGGTGGGGGGGGGGGAGGGGCGGTACCTGCGCAGCCGTTGCGGGGGGGGAGGGGGGGCCGCTCCCCCCCGATGACACCGAGGTGGCTTCGGACTCGTCGTCCTCCTCCGGCAGCGCGGGGAGGCCTATGGGGCGGGGGGGGCACGGACCCATAGTGACCCACGGCGACCCACGGCGACCCACAGCAGCCCCCCGACCCATAGAACCCTATAGCGTCCCCCCGCCCCATAGCGACCCATAGAAACCCATAGTGACCCATAGCGCCCTATAGCAACCCCCCACCCCACAGCGACCCATAGCGCCCTATAGCGTCCCCCCGCCCCATAGCGACCCATAGAAACCCATAGTGACCCATAGTGCCATATAGCATCCCCCCACCCCATAGCAACCCATAGCGCCCTATAGCAACCCCCCCACCCCATAGCAACCCATAGCGCCCTATAGCAACCCCCCACCCCACAGCGACCCATAGCGCCCTATAGCAACCCACCACCCCACAGCGACCCCTAGTGCCCTATAGCAACCCCCCACCCCACAGCGACCC
>NW_027436315.1:0-36853 GCF_964199755.1 Larus michahellis | reverse complement strand
GAGACCCAGAATGGCCGTGGTCTCAAGCTTATGTAAAACACAATGCGATGGCAGGAACAGGAAAAGGAAAATTGAGCCTGGCCACTGTAGTCCTACATGAAAATGAGGTGTTTTCAAAACATGAGATAGATCAAAGCATAGATAAAGTCGAACCTGACTCAACTCCACAGACTAGTCTGGTTCCACTGCCACTATCTGAAACCCCCGATAATGACACCTTATTGAGCGGACTTAAGAATCTGCCCCTTGATGATGAGCTTTGGGATAATGCACTGTCACGATACACTGCAAGCACTGAGACACTAGAAAACATGAGGGATTTAAATCTCTCCACTCTGGTTATACAAGGAAGTGAAGTATATTCCAGAGATAAATGGAGTTGGAAAGACTCACTCCAAATGGCTAAGCTTGAAGCCGTCCCAGGAAAGAAAATACAAATTAGCTGCCGAGTAATCAATGGGTCTGCTCACCATAGACCAACTGTAATTGAAACCATCCATGTAGACTCTACTAAACCGGACAAATATAACACTGATTGATTGTTACAAAATTATAGAGCCAAACTCAGATTGCTGGCACAACTTCACCTTTATCAAACCTATCATAGTATATTGTATTTGGGGCTACAGGGGCACGGAATTGTTATTTGAATTTATGATTGACTCAAATACATCTGAACCTGTTGAAATGAACCCAAAACCTACACCCCCACAAACTTTCAAGGGTGTAGCTACTCAGCCCTCCATTAGTCTAACTCCTTACACCTTTAACATTGGCCCTTATGCCATTAAACACACAGGTCAACAACAAATACCGTTTAACCCAACATATTCCCTCAAACGAGTAGAATTGTCAATGCAGATTAATATCTCTGCGATCAAACCCACCTGCTCACCATTCCTGAGTACATCTTATGCAGGATGGTCAGCATGGTTAGGCCGGCGAACTGTTGACACCTCACAACGACTGAAGAGAGAGGTGACTGGTATCTTAGGAACAGGACTGGGAGTCTTAAATAGTACAGATGCTGAGATACTTGCAAACAAACTAGTCACAACTACTAGTGATCTAGACAAATTAAAACATCCTCTACAGTCCTCTCTATCAGCATTGGGAAATCACCAATGGCTTTTATCGAATATATTGCCTCAGTGGGAGGAAACAGGTGAAAAAGACCATCAGCTGATCACAAATGCACTTGGTACAACCCAAAACAATGTTTCCTTGGCCCTTAGTTGTATCCAAGCCCAACTGTGGATGCAATCTATGACAGCCGCAATTATAAGGGAAGGTGAAGAAGGCACCTTGCCCACTGAAATTCGAAAAGTAATATGGGATAATGCAATTGAGTTTGAGAGAAAATTTCAGTCCTGGTGGTATCTGGTTAATTTCACCTATGATCCCACTGAGAGCAAAGCCACAGCTTTTGTCTTAACGATACGCAATGCCTCAGTATACACCATATACCCAATCATCGCACTGGGGTTGAATCACCATGGAGCTATACTCCATCCGGTAGAGCATAGAGTGTGGGCACAACAAAACGAGAATAAATGGCAAACTGTTGATGTTGAAGCATGCATTTCACGAGATCAACAAGGATTCATTTGTGAGAGTAATACTCTCAAGGCACAAGACATTTGTCTTGACACCAACCAGAATGTTTGTCATTTTGAGATACAACCTGATGAAACCCCAGAAACTGTGCTTGCATATATTGGGAAAGGGTGTGTTTGCATGAGGTCTCCCTGTACTTTTGTATTCGTAGATGACATAGCAGTAGATATAAGTAATAACTCAAATCTTTGTGTTTGTAACTTTACTAACATCATTGGATGTGACTTCAGTTATTCAGCTCCTGTTACGTCTTTTCAATTGCTACAATCTAATTACACATTGATTCGAGATTTGCTGCCTACCCCTATCGGAATGAATCTCTCACTAGTGAGGAAGTTGCTACAACACGATGAATTGAAGCGATTGTTGAAAGAGGCCCAAGAAAATGGACAAAGAACTCTGATTACTGTCCATCATGATGTTGAAGAAATACACCATGTACTGGAAAGGGTCAAGAGAGACGGTGGACATGAATGGTGGGACACCCTCTTTGGATGGTCACCGACAGCTACAGGACTTTTTAACAAGATGCTCCATCCTGTTGTTGTTCTACTAGTACTCACTGTATTGTGCTTTGCTTTGACAATTGTTTTGCATGTTAGACTTTGGATTATGATGAAACGCTTAACTCGCTTAATCACCCCACAAGAAGTATTTGCACTTGATATCCCTCGCCATAAGAGGACATGTGATATTCCCCATCAGTATTGATTATCGTGGAGCTTGAGTGACTGTAGTCACGGGGTGGATTATGTGGAATAATTACTAAATTGGCCAAGAATACAAAAATACAGCATTGTTCACACATTAAGGAAAGTCATAAAATCAAGAGGCTTCTGAGGTAGAATACAGCCACAGCTAGCACACGAAGAATGCAACATCTGTGATTCCCTGCGCGAGGTTGTTTGCGAAACTACACGAGGGATGGAACGGAACACGCTTGTTCCGTGGCCTTCCCTTGTGACGAATAGCAGATATGGGGACGAGATGGTACTACGGAACTGATAAGCGGCCTACACGCTACCCGAGCCAACCTTTCGTCAAATGTTGATGAAATGCTGTCCTTTTGTGCGAACTTTGCTCACCACAATGTACCAAAACACACCTCCATCCCGGAGGCTATCCGCCCCCGAGGTGTGAACACTCCTCCTTGAATACATTAATCATAATAAAAGTATGTATGACTAAAGTCACTCAAACTCCACTTTGAAGATAAAAAAATAATATAAAAATAGCCCAAGAGAGAGGGGATGTCAGGGAAGACACCATCGCGAAGAATTCCACCGCTGATTTCCGGGATCAGTCGACGGGCTGAGCCTTTCTTCCCCCCCATAGGGACGCCTTTGGGTAAGACTTCGATTACACCGAGCGCTTTCTCGGGGACTTAGAAATTTCTCTAGAGAATCTCTACCCTACGTTTATAGCCAGGCTGTATCGTTTATAATTTTGTCGCGCGTTTGTATACTTAGCAATATCTTTATTTGCACGTGCTTTGCAGACAGTGTATTGATCACCGGCAATCCTAAAGAACCTGTATATCTGTTGTTTAAATAAACTGCACTGTTTAAGTAGCTAGTCGTTCCGCTTTCTCACTGAACGCGACCAAAACTACAGAGAGGCCGTGCTAGTTCAGGAGCACGACTAGACTGAAGGTGCAGTCCACTATTAGTGTATCCAAATCGTAGTAGTTTAATACATATTAAACGCGATTGGACTGATAGTGCTGAATTGGGCATCACTCAGAATTTAAACCTAGCCGCACCTAGCCTCCCACCTCGGTGAGGAGTGTTAGAACGCAAGGGGGTTTATCTTCTGCCAAAACCGCTTGGCCCCGTTTCACGCAACAGAATTTGGCGTAGTCGGCAGGATTGCCATGGATAAACTGCTGCAAAAATATGATTGTGCCCCTTCCCAGGCTGGGAAGGAGTGGGCCCAAAAATTTTGGAAGGATGAAGAGAAAGTGGTGGAACGTATTGAAGAGTGTCGGGTTTCACAGAAGCTCAGAGCGGGGAAAGGCAAGGGTGTGATTTGTGCTGCGTTAGGCGCCTGTTTATCTTGTGCACAACAAGAAGCTAGAGAAACCCCTGCTCCTAATCTGATTTCAGCTGTAGAATATGCAACCCTGAAATCGGAGAATGAGGTGCTGAAGTCATCATTAGCCTTGCAAAAGGAGACAGGAGAAAAATTAAGAACTCACGTCGATAAGCTTGTGAGTGAGAATGAATGTTTAGGAAACCAGAATGCTCAACTTAAAATATTATTAGAAAGGGTGACTGGGCTCTTAGATAAAATGCAGCCCTCGACCCAGGTCCAACAGATTCGTAAGTTAATGTGTTATCCAAATTCCGGAACCCAGACCGGAGATTTTTTGTCTAATAGTGAGGATGACGAAGAAGATGAGGAGGAAAGGACTTTTACTTTGAAATCCCAAGTTTTTCCTTTACGTCCTCTGGTTAAAACTGAAGCTGCGGTTGATGACGATGATGAAATTCACACCACTGTGCGTACCGTTCCACGGACACCAACCGAGTTAACAAAAATAAGGGAGAAATATTCGAGGCGACCAGAAGAGTCAGCTGTTGAGTACGTGTGGCGAGTTTCTTCTGAAGGGGGGGACAGAATTATGCTGAGTGAGGAAGAAGCAGGAGACTCTTGGGGACCAGGAGTGTTTTTAACCACTATGCCTGGGGATCATAATTATTCCCTAACTGCTCGAGCAGCCTATTGGGCAGGGGGTATGGATCCGCGAGAGAGGGGGGAGCCGTTAGAGATTAGAGCTACAGGCTACTCTGATCTGTTTGCGGCTGTACGGAAAGCAGCTTGTCTGCAAGCCATGTATGACAGAGAGGAATTTCGGAAATCCCCAATGTCAGCCCCTATCGACCCCGATCGATTAGCCCCTCTCATCCGTGGTCTTCCCGATTGCCTGAAACCGTTCCTTGTTCGTACTCAAGATCGTATACGAGAGGCTCGGGGTGCTCATAGGCGGGGCCGTCGTCACTACATGCCCACCTGGAATGAATATGTACAGGAAATAGATCAATATGGGCGCCGAATGGGCTGGGCCAGCCTAACTAGTGAGAAATCCTCCGAACACCCCCGAAAGGTTCGCCAAGTCCGAACTCACACTAAAAACCCTAAATCGGAGGAAAGGTTTAAGCCTGATAAGGACCGGAATGAGTTGTGGCGTAAAGCCCTACAATTAGGGGTGCCCCGACAATTCTTGCACGGTGTCCCTACGGGAGACCTCCGTACACTAGTCCAATCTCTAACTAGAAAGAATAATGTGGCTGGGGAGAAAAGTCTAACCAGAGAATCCCCAAGTCGTGAGAAAATTGTGCCTTCTGCACCGGAACGTAACTTGATTGATTTGACAGAGTCCCAGCCAAAAAACTCCTATCCCCGGGGAGGGCAGTGAGCCACCCTGTCCGGCAGGTACTAGCAATTCAATGGCTCTCTCATAAAGACTCCGAACCCGTTATTATCATTCCTGTTGGACCCCGGAAGATATTGGTAAATTTTATTATTGATACTGGAGCCCAAATGTCTGCAATCACTAACGAAACAGCACAACTTCTAGGTATAAATCCCACCCGACGCAGAGTCAACTTCACAGGAATTGATGGTGTGGTAAAAACATGCCCCACTGCAAAAATTAACCTCTGGTTGCCGGGAGAGCAGCGAATGACTAGGGCAGAAGTGTTAGTGGGTGCCTCACATTCTAACCTCCTAGGATTTGACGTGCTGCGTGGGCGAATGTGGAAATTCCCGGATGGAACTGCGTGGAGTTTTGCAGGACGCAAAAAAGGATTAGACGCAGTTAAACTGGGCCTATTAGAAACATCTATACCTTTGCCTCCCTCTAAAATTACCAACGTCCGACAGTACCCACTGCCTGCAGCTGCACTTGCAGGAGCAGACGGGGTGGTATCAGATTTAGAAAAAAGAAACATCATTAAGAGGACTCACTCGCCTTATAATTCACCGGTGTGGCCAGTAAAGAAACCAACCGGGCAATGGCGTTTCACAGTAGATTACCGAAAGTTAAACGCCAACACTGCACCCCTGACCGCTGCGGTTCCGAGTATCGCGGAAATTGTGACAATGATAAAAGGAGCTGCCCATCCTTGGATGGCTGCCTTAGATGTAAAAGACATGTTTTTTATGATTCCCCTCCTTGAGCAAGACAAAGCGCAGTTTGCATTCACGTGGAAAGGAGTCCAATATACCTTTAACCGACTTCCACAAGGATACAAACATTCCCCCACCATTGCTCATAATGCTTTAGCTAAAGCGCTATCAGAGATTCCTGTTTCACAGGGATGTACAGTATACCAATATATTGACGACATCTTAATAGGGGGGGAGAGAGCCAAGAAAGTGTACAAGACATGATGCAAAACATCCGAAAAACATTATCAGATTTGGGATTGGAAATTCCAGACTCAAAATGTCAGGGACCTGCACAGGAAGTTAAATTCCTGGGGGTCTGGTGGATTAAGGGAGCTGCTTCTGTCCCTCAGGATACCCTGAAAAAAATAGAACATGGACAGAATCCTTCCAGCACGAAGGAGTTACAGCAAGTTCTGGGAACTTTAAGTTATTGGCGTAAACACATCCCTGGCTTTTCCATCATTGCTCGCCCCCTTTATTGTTTGCTCAAAAAAGGTAAATCCTGGGAGTGGACTGAACAACATACTAATGCACTAGAATTGCTAATAAAAGAGCTAAGGTTATTCCAACAACTTGGCCCCATACATCCAACTGACCCTGTCCATGTAGAATGGGGGTCCAGCGAACATGGTTCTCATTGTAACTTATGGCAAAAGGGACCAGCAGGACCGGAGAGACCATTAGAATTTAGCTCTCACTCCTTTAATGATACTGAGAGCAGATATTCAGACCTAGAGAAGGGTTTACTGTCCCTGGTGCGAGCATTGCAACGAGCAGAGCAGATAAGGAGAGAACAGAGCGTGATTGTTCGGGGCCCTTTTCGTCTCCTAGATGTGGTCCGTAAAGGGACAGCACCACCAGCCGGCATTGCCCAGAAACCCACAGTTCGAAAGTGGTATGCTTATTTAGAAGGCATTAATGATATCATGCCAATCTCTGAAGGTAGTATCAAAGTATCCAAGCTCCAGAAGGATATAGATGGTGCCCTATTGTTCCAATCCCCACCAAACAGACCATCTCCAATCCAAGAAGCACCTCCTCTGAAAGAAGGCAGTGATCTTACAGGAGTGTGGTTTACTGATGCGTCATCTCACCGTGAGAACAATAAGTGGAAATACAAGGCCGTAGCACTGGAAGTAGCAACAGGGGAAAGAGCAATTGAAACAGGAGAAGGTAGCGCACAAGTAGGGGAACTCAGAGCCGTCCTACTAGCTGCACAACGTGGGGCTACTTACATTTACACTGACTCATATGCTGTTTTTAAAGGAGCCACTGAATGGATTGGACACTGGGCAGCCAATGATTGGCAGGTGAATAGAGTCCCAATCTGGGAGACAGAGAGTTGGAAGCAACTGTTGGAAATGGGAGGACAGAGAACATTGCACGTTGGTTGGGTAAAAGGCCATGATCGTTCGAACTCGATCACTGCTCAATTCAACCAACAGGTAGATAGCCTCACGCGGTTGCAGCAAATTGACATTGTAGATGATGGTCGGGAATGGGAACGCTTACTCGAATGGTTACATATTAAGCGTGGCCATACAGGCCGTGCTGATCTGTATCAGGAAGGTCTAGCCCGGGGGTGGCCTGTGTCGGTTAAGCTGTGTGAACAAGTAGTAACCGCCTGTTCACAATGTCGCCTACGACTCAATAAAGATCATCCGAGTAAGGCGCCTCCTTTACACATTCGGGACAAGAAAACATTGTGGCATTCATGGCAAATTGATTATATTGGGCCCTTGAGATCATCAGGTGAGAAAAGATACGTCCTAGTCGGAGTGGAGATTATCTCTGGCCTCGCTATGGCCACCAGCTTCAAATCAGCTACCGGGAACAACACAGTGAAAGGCCTAAAAGGGTGGTTCAGCACACTTCCCCTTCCTGAGGAAATCCAAAGTGATAACGGTTCACACTTTACCGCTACAGTGGTACAAGATTGGGCCAAAGAAGAAGGGATTCGATGGGTATTTCATACTCCCTATTATCCTCAGGCTAATGGCATTGTTGAACGCACCAATGGATTGGTTAAGCGTTTTGCAAAAACTCATGAACCTGGTTGGCATTTGCCATTGGATGATGCCATCTATCAATTAAATAACAGATGGAGTGGAGATGGCTGTCCTAAAATGAAAGCTTTCTGTGTATCTGCTGATATCATCACTCCAAAAGTTCCCAATGAACCACGAAAATACCTGGGACAATTTCACCCTGGGCAACCTGTGTTAGTGAAAATGCCTCAAATTGGCACAGTACCAATGGTGTTAGCTACTCCCAAAAACCCCCATGCACGGGAAGCCAAAGACTGTTCAGGGAAGATACACCGGATCAGCACCCGGTGGATCTCGCCCTCTTTTTAACCCCGTCGGTCAAATGAGACCGAGCAGATTTTCTTTTCCTTTGTGTCTTACAGGAACCTCGGAAGAACTGTACGTGGACAGACGCATTGGCCTACGCTAACCTCGAGTGTCTCCAGGGAATCCTGACATTGATCCTGGCAATAACATTATTTTTGTTATGTATGGCCATCTGGAGGCCTAAATTTTAGAATGACGAATTGGCAGATGGAATTGATGCTATTCAGTTTTATCTTTTTACTCCCTGTTGTTTGTAGTCAAAGAGACCCAGAATGGCCGTGGTCTCAAGCTTATGTAAAACACAATGCGATGGCAGGAACAGGAAAAGGAAAATTGAGCCTGGCCACTGTAGTCCTACATGAAAATGAGGTGTTTTCAAAACATGAGATAGATCAAAGCATAGATAAAGTCGAACCTGACTCAACTCCACAGACTAGTCTGGTTCCACTGCCACTATCTGAAACCCCCGATAATGACACCTTATTGAGCGGACTTAAGAATCTGCCCCTTGATGATGAGCTTTGGGATAATGCACTGTCACGATACACTGCAAGCACTGAGACACTAGAAAACATGAGGGATTTAAATCTCTCCACTCTGGTCATACAAGGAAGTGAAGTATATTCCAGAGATAAATGGAGTTGGAAAGACTCACTCCAAATGGCTAAGCTTGAAGCCGTCCCAGGAAAGAAAATACAAATTAGCTGCCGAGTAATCAATGGGTCTGCTCACCATAGACCAACTGTAATTGAAACCATCCATGTAGACTCTACTAAACCGGACAAACATAACACTGATTGATTGTTACAAAATTATAGAGCCAAACTCAGATTGCTGGCACAACTTCACCTTTATCAAACCTATCATAGTATATTGTATTTGGGGCTACAGGGGCACGGAATTGTTATTTGAATTTATGATTGACTCAAATACATCTGAACCTGTTGAAATGAACCCAAAACCTACACCCCCACAAACTTTCAAGGGTGTAGCTACTCAGCCCTCCATTAGTCTAACTCCTTACACCTTTAACATTGGCCCTTATGCCATTAAACACACAGGTCAACAACAAATACCGTTTAACCCAACATATTCCCTCAAACGAGTAGAATTGTCAATGCAGATTAATATCTCTGCGATCAAACCCACCTGCTCACCATTCCTGAGTACATCTTATGCAGGATGGTCAGCATGGTTAGGCCGGCGAACTGTTGACACCTCACAACGACTGAAGAGAGAGGTGACTGGTATCTTAGGAACAGGACTGGGAGTCTTAAATAGTACAGATGCTGAGATACTTGCAAACAAACTAGTCACAACTACTAGTGATCTAGACAAATTAAAACATCCTCTACAGTCCTCTCTATCAGCATTGGGAAATCACCAATGGCTTTTATCGAATATATTGCCTCAGTGGGAGGAAACAGGTGAAAAAGACCATCAGCTGATCACAAATGCACTTGGTACAACCCCAAACAATGTTTCCTTGGCCCTTAGTTGTATCCAAGCCCAACTGTGGATGCAATCTATGACAGCCGCAATTATAAGGGAAGGTGAAGAAGGCACCTTGCCCACTGAAATTCGAAAAGTAATATGGGATAATGCAATTGAGTTTGAGAGAAAATTTCAGTCCTGGTGGTATCTGGTTAATTTCACCTATGATCCCACTGAGAGCAAAGCCACAGCTTTTGTCTTAACGATACGCAATGCCTCAGTATACACCATATACCCAATCATCGCACTGGGGTTGAATCACCATGGAGCTATACTCCATCCGGTAGAGCATAGAGCGTGGGCACAACAAAACGAGAATAAATGGCAAACTGTTGATGTTGAAGCATGCATTTCACGAGATCAACAAGGATTCATTTGTGAGAGTAATACTCTCAAGGCACAAGACATTTGTCTTGACACCAACCAGAATGTTTGTCATTTTGAGATACAACCTGATGAAACCCCAGAAACTGTGCTTGTATATATTGGGAAAGGGTGTGTTTGCATGAGGTCTCCCTGTACTTTTGTATTCGTAGATGACATAGCAGTAGATATAAGTAATAACTCAAATCTTTGTGTTTGTAACTTTACTAACATCATTGGATGTGACTTCAGTTATTCAGCTCCTGTTACGTCTTTTCAATTGCTACAATCTAATTACACATTGATTCGAGATTTGCTGCCTACCCCTATCGGAATGAATCTCTCACTAGTGAGGAAGTTGCTACAACACGATGAATTGAAGCGATTGTTGAAAGAGGCCCAAGAAAATGGACAAAGAACTCTGATTACTGTCCATCATGATGTTGAAGAAATACACCATGTACTGGAAAGGGTCAAGAGAGACGGTGGACATGAATGGTGGGACACCCTCTTTGGATGGTCACCGACAGCTACAGGACTTTTTAACAAGATGCTCCATCCTGTTGTTGTTCTACTAGTACTCACTGTATTGTGCTTTGCTTTGACAATTGTTTTGCATGTTAGACTTTGGATTATGATGAAACGCTTAACTCGCTTAATCACCCCGCAAGAAGTATTTGCACTTGATATCCCTCGCCATAAGAGGACATGTGATATTCCCCATCAGTATTGATTATCGTGGAGCTTGAGTGACCGTAGTCACGGGGTGGATTATGTGGAATAATTACTAAATTGGCCAAGAATACAAAAATACAGCATTGTTCACACATTAAGGAAAGTCATAAAATCAAGAGGCTTCTGAGGTAGAATACAGCCACAGCTAGCACACGAAGAATGCAACATCTGTGATTCCCTGCGCGAGGTTGTTTGCGAAACTACACGAGGGATGGAACGGAACACGCTTGTTCCGTGGCCTTCCCTTGTGACGAATAGCAGATATGGGGACGAGATGGTACTACGGAACTGATAAGCGGCCTACACGCTACCCGAGCCAACCTTTCGTCAAATGTTGATGAAATGCTGTCCTTTTGTGCGAACTTTGCTCACCACAATGTACCAAAACACACCTCCATCCCGGAGGCTATCCGCCCCCGAGGTGTGAACACTCCTCCTTGAATACATTAATCATAATAAAAGTATGTATGACTAAAGTCACTCAAACTCCACTTTGAAGATAAAAAAATAATATAAAAATAGCCCAAGAGAGAGGGGATGTCAGGGAAGACACCATCGCGAAGAATTCCACCGCTGATTTCCGGGATCAGTCGACGGGCTGAGCCTTTCTTCCCCCCCATAGGGACGCCTTTGGGTAAGACTTCGATTACACCGAGCGCTTTCTCGGGGACTTAGAAATTTCTCTAGAGAATCTCTACCCTACGTTTATAGCCAGGCTGTATCGTTTATAATTTTGTCGCGCGTTTGTATACTTAGCAATATCTTTATTTGCACGTGCTTTGCAGACAGTGTATTTATCACCGGCAATCCTAAAGAACCTGTATATCTGTTGTTTAAATAAACTGCACTGTTTAAGTAGCTAGTCGTTCCGCTTTCTCACTGAACGCGACCAAAACTACAGAGAGGCCGTGCTAGTTCAGGAGCACGACTAGACTGAAGGTGCAGTCCACTATTAGTGTATCCAAATCGTAGTAGTTTAATACATATTAAACGCGATTGGACTGATAGTGCTGAATTGGGCATCACTCAGAATTTAAACCTAGCCGCACCTAGCCTCCCACCTCGGTGAGGAGTGTTAGAACGCAAGGGGGTTTATCTTCTGCCAAAACCGCTTGGCCCCGTTTCACGCAACAGAATTTGGCGTAGTCGGCAGGATTGCCATGGATAAACTGCTGCAAAAATATGATTGTGCCCCTTCCCAGGCTGGGAAGGAGTGGGCCCAAAAATTTTGGAAGGATGAAGAGAAAGTGGTGGAACGTATTGAAGAGTGTCGGGTTTCACAGAAGCTCAGAGCGGGGAAAGGCAAGGGTGTGATTTGTGCTGCGTTAGGCGCCTGTTTATCTTGTGCACAACAAGAAGCTAGAGAAACCCCTGCTCCTAATCTGATTTCAGCTGTAGAATATGCAACCCTGAAATCGGAGAATGAGGTGCTGAAGTCATCATTAGCCTTGCAAAAGGAGACAGGAGAAAAATTAAGAACTCACGTCGATAAGCTTGTGAGTGAGAATGAATGTTTAGGAAACCAGAATGCTCAACTTAAAATATTATTAGAAAGGGTGACTGGGCTCTTAGATAAAATGCAGCCCTCGACCCAGGTCCAACAGATTCGTAAGTTAATGTGTTATCCAAATTCCGGAACCCAGACCGGAGATTTTTTGTCTAACAGTGAGGATGACGAAGAAGATGAGGAGGAAAGGACTTTTACTTTGAAATCCCAAGTTTTTCCTTTACGTCCTCTGGTTAAAACTGAAGCTGCGGTTGATGACGATGATGAAATTCACACCACTGTGCGTACCGTTCCACGGACACCAACCGAGTTAACAAAAATAAGGGAGAAATATTCGAGGCGACCAGAAGAGTCAGCTGTTGAGTACGTGTGGCGAGTTTCTTCTGAAGGGGGGGACAGAATTATGCTGAGTGAGGAAGAAGCAGGAGACTCTTGGGGACCAGGAGTGTTTTTAACCACTATGCCTGGGGATCATAATTATTCCCTAACTGCTCGAGCAGCCTATTGGGCAGGGGGTATGGATCCGCGAGAGAGGGGGGAGCCGTTAGAGATTAGAGCTACAGGCTACTCTGATCTGTTTGCGGCTGTACGGAAAGCAGCTTGTCTGCAAGCCATGTATGACAGAGAGGAATTTCGGAAATCCCCAATGTCAGCCCCTATCGACCCCGATCGATTAGCCCCTCTCATCCGTGGTCTTCCCGATTGCCTGAAACCGTTCCTTGTTCGTACTCAAGATCGTATACGAGAGGCTCGGGGTGCTCATAGGCGGGGCCGTCGTCACTACATGCCCACCTGGAATGAATATGTACAGGAAATAGATCAATATGGGCGCCGAATGGGCTGGGCCAGCCTAACTAGTGAGAAATCCTCCGAACACCCCCGAAAGGTTCGCCAAGTCCGAACTCACACTAAAAACCCTAAATCGGAGGAAAGGTTTAAGCCTGATAAGGACCGGAATGAGTTGTGGCGTAAAGCCCTACAATTAGGGGTGCCCCGACAATTCTTGCACGGTGTCCCTACGGGAGACCTCCGTACACTAGTCCAATCTCTAACTAGAAAGAATAATGTGGCTGGGGAGAAAAGTCTAACCAGAGAATCCCCAAGTCGTGAGAAAATTGTGCCTTCTGCACCGGAACGTAACTTGATTGATTTGACAGAGTCCCAGCCAAAAAACTCCTATCCCCGGGGAGGGCAGTGAGCCACCCTGTCCGGCAGGTACTAGCAATTCAATGGCTCTCTCATAAAGACTCCGAACCCGTTATTATCATTCCTGTTGGACCCCGGAAGATATTGGTAAATTTTATTATTGATACTGGAGCCCAAATGTCTGCAATCACTAACGAAACAGCACAACTTCTAGGTATAAATCCCACCCGACGCAGAGTCAACTTCACAGGAATTGATGGTGTGGTAAAAACATGCCCCACTGCAAAAATTAACCTCTGGTTGCCGGGAGAGCAGCGAATGACTAGGGCAGAAGTGTTAGTGGGTGCCTCACATTCTAACCTCCTAGGATTTGACGTGCTGCGTGGGCGAATGTGGAAATTCCCGGATGGAACTGTGTGGAGTTTTGCAGGACGCAAAAAAGGATTAGACACAGTTAAACTGGGCCTATTAGAAACATCTATACCTTTGCCTCCCTCTAAAATTACCAACGTCCGACAGTACCCACTGCCTGCAGCTGCACTTGCAGGAGCAGACGGGGTGGTATCAGATTTAGAAAAAAGAAACATCATTAAGAGGACTCACTCGCCTTATAATTCACCGGTGTGGCCAGTAAAGAAACCAACCGGGCAATGGCGTTTCACAGTAGATTACCGAAAGTTAAACGCCAACGCTGCACCCCTGACCGCTGCGGTTCCGAGTATCGCGGAAATTGTGACAATGATAAAAGGAGCTGCCCATCCTTGGATGGCTGCCTTAGATGTAAAAGACATGTTTTTTATGATTCCCCTCCTTGAGCAAGACAAAGCGCAGTTTGCATTCACGTGGAAAGGAGTCCAATATACCTTTAACCGACTTCCACAAGGATACAAACATTCCCCCACCATTGCTCATAATGCTTTAGCTAAAGCGCTATCAGAGATTCCTGTTTCACAGGGATGTACAGTATACCAATATATTGACGACATCTTAATAGGGGGGGAGAGAGCCAAGAAAGTGTACAAGACATGATGCAAAACATCCGAAAAACATTATCAGATTTGGGATTGGAAATTCCAGACTCAAAATGTCAGGGAACTGCACAGGAAGTTAAATTCCTGGGGGTCTGGTGGATTAAGGGAGCTGCTTCTGTCCCTCAGGATACCCTGAAAAAAATAGAACATGGACAGAATCCTTCCAGCACGAAGGAGTTACAGCAAGTTCTGGGAACTTTAAGTTATTGGCGTAAACACATCCCTGGCTTTTCCATCATTGCTCGCCCCCTTTATTGTTTGCTCAAAAAAGGTAAATCCTGGGAGTGGACTGAACAACATACTAATGCACTGGAATTGCTAATAAAAGAGCTAAGGTTATTCCAACAACTTGGCCCCATACATCCAACTGACCCTGTCCATGTAGAATGGGGGTCCAGCGAACATGGTTCTCATTGTAACTTATGGCAAAAGGGACCAGCAGGACCGGAGAGACCATTAGAATTTAGCTCTCACTCCTTTAATGATACTGAGAGCAGATATTCAGACCTAGAGAAGGGTTTACTGTCCCTGGTGCGAGCATTGCAACGAGCAGAGCAGATAAGGAGAGAACAGAGCGTGATTGTTCGGGGCCCTTTTCGTCTCCTAGATGTGGTCCGTAAAGGGACAGCACCACCAGCCGGCATTGCCCAGAAACCCACAGTTCGAAAGTGGTATGCTTATTTAGAAGGCATTAATGATATCATGCCAATCTCTGAAGGTAGTATCAAAGTATCCAAGCTCCAGAAGGATATAGATGGTGCCCTATTGTTCCAATCCCCACCAAACAGACCATCTCCAATCCAAGAAGCACCTCCTCTGAAAGAAGGCAGTGATCTTACAGGAGTGTGGTTTACTGATGCGTCATCTCACCGTGAGAACAATAAGTGGAAATACAAGGCCGTAGCACTGGAAGTAGCAACGGGGGAAAGAGCAATTGAAACAGGAGAAGGTAGCGCACAAGTAGGGGAACTCAGAGCCGTCCTACTAGCTGCACAACGTGGGGCTACTTACATTTACACTGACTCATATGCTGTTTTTAAAGGAGCCACTGAATGGATTGGACACTGGGCAGCCAATGATTGGCAGGTGAATAGAGTCCCAATCTGGGAGACAGAGAGTTGGAAGCAACTGTTGGAAATGGGAGGACAGAGAACATTGCACATCGGTTGGGTAAAAGGCCATGATCGTTCGAACTCGATCACTGCTCAATTCAACCAACAGGTAGATAGCCTCACGCGGTTGCAGCAAATTGACATTGTAGATGATGGTCGGGAATGGGAACGCTTACTCGAATGGTTACATATTAAGCGTGGCCATACAGGCCGTGCTGATCTGTATCAGGAAGGTCTAGCCCGGGGGTGGCCTGTGTCGGTTAAGCTGTGTGAACAAGTAGTAACCGCCTGTTCACAATGTCGCCTACGACTCAATAAAGATCATCCGAGTAAGGCGCCTCCTTTACACATTCGGGACAAGAAAACATTGTGGCATTCATGGCAAATTGATTATATTGGGCCCTTGAGATCATCAGGTGAGAAAAGATACGTCCTAGTCGGAGTGGAGATTATCTCTGGCCTCGCTATGGCCACCAGCTTCAAATCAGCTACCGGGAACAACACAGTGAAAGGCCTAAAAGGGTGGTTCAGCACACTTCCCCTTCCTGAGGAAATCCAAAGTGATAACGGTTCACACTTTACCGCTACAGTGGTACAAGATTGGGCCAAAGAAGAAGGGATTCGATGGGTATTTCATACTCCCTATTATCCTCAGGCTAATGGCATTGTTGAACGCACCAATGGATTGGTTAAGCGTTTTGCAAAAACTCATGAACCTGGTTGGCATTTGCCATTGGATGATGCCATCTATCAATTAAATAACAGATGGAGTGGAGATGGCTGTCCTAAAATGAAAGCTTTCTGTGTATCTGCTGATATCATCACTCCAAAAGTTCCCAATGAACCACGAAAATACCTGGGACAATTTCACCCTGGGCAACCTGTGTTAGTGAAAATGCCTCAAATTGGCACAGTACCAATGGTGTTAGCTACTCCCAAAAACCCCCATGCACGGGAAGCCAAAGACTGTTCAGGGAAGATACACCGGATCAGCACCCGGTGGATCTCGCCCTCTTTTTAACCCCGTCGGTCAAATGAGACCGAGCAGATTTTCTTTTCCTTTGTGTCTTACAGGAACCTCGGAAGAACTGTACGTGGACAGACGCATTGGCCTACGCTAACCTCGAGTGTCTCCAGGGAATCCTGACATTGATCCTGGCAATAATATTATTTTTGTTATGTATGGCCATCTGGAGGCCTAAATTTTAGAATGACGAATTGGCAGATGGAATTGATGCTATTCAGTTTTATCTTTTTACTCCCTGTTGTTTGTAGTCAAAGAGACCCAGAATGGCCGTGGTCTCAAGCTTATGTAAAACACAATGCGATGGCAGGAACAGGAAAAGGAAAATTGAGCCTGGCCACTGTAGTCCTACATGAAAATGAGGTGTTTTCAAAACATGAGATAGATCAAAGCATAGATAAAGTCGAACCTGACTCAACTCCACAGACTAGTCTGGTTCCACTGCCACTATCTGAAACCCCCGATAATGACACCTTATTGAGCGGACTTAAGAATCTGCCCCTTGATGATGAGCTTTGGGATAATGCACTGTCACGATACACTGCAAGCACTGAGACACTAGAAAACATGAGGGATTTAAATCTCTCCACTCTGGTTATACAAGGAAGTGAAGTATATTCCAGAGATAAATGGAGTTGGAAAGACTCACTCCAAATGGCTAAGCTTGAAGCCGTCCCAGGAAAGAAAATACAAATTAGCTGCCGAGTAATCAATGGGTCTGCTCACCATAGACCAACTGTAATTGAAACCATCCATGTAGACTCTACTAAACCGGACAAATATAACACTGATTGATTGTTACAAAATTATAGAGCCAAACTCAGATTGCTGGCACAACTTCACCTTTATCAAACCTATCATAGTATATTGTATTTGGGGCTACAGGGGCACGGAATTGTTATTTGAATTTATGATTGACTCAAATACATCTGAACCTGTTGAAATGAACCCAAAACCTACACCCCCACAAACTTTCAAGGGTGTAGCTACTCAGCCCTCCATTAGTCTAACTCCTTACACCTTTAACATTGGCCCTTATGCCATTAAACACACAGGTCAACAACAAATACCGTTTAACCCAACATATTCCCTCAAACGAGTAGAATTGTCAATGCAGATTAATATCTCTGCGATCAAACCCACCTGCTCACCATTCCTGAGTACATCTTATGCAGGATGGTCAGCATGGTTAGGCCGGCGAACTGTTGACACCTCACAACGACTGAAGAGAGAGGTGACTGGTATCTTAGGAACAGGACTGGGAGTCTTAAATAGTACAGATGCTGAGATACTTGCAAACAAACTAGTCACAACTACTAGTGATCTAGACAAATTAAAACATCCTCTACAGTCCTCTCTATCAGCATTGGGAAATCACCAATGGCTTTTATCGAATATATTGCCTCAGTGGGAGGAAACAGGTGAAAAAGACCATCAGCTGATCACAAATGCACTTGGTACAACCCCAAACAATGTTTCCTTGGCCCTTAGTTGTATCCAAGCCCAACTGTGGATGCAATCTATGACAGCCGCAATTATAAGGGAAGGTGAAGAAGGCACCTTGCCCACTGAAATTCGAAAAGTAATATGGGATAATGCAATTGAGTTTGAGAGAAAATTTCAGTCCTGGTGGTATCTGGTTAATTTCACCTATGATCCCACTGAGAGCAAAGCCACAGCTTTTGTCTTAACGATACGCAATGCCTCAGTATACACCATATACCCAATCATCGCACTGGGGTTGAATCACCATGGAGCTATACTCCATCCGGTAGAGCATAGAGTGTGGGCACAACAAAACGAGAATAAATGGCAAACTGTTGATGTTGAAGCATGCATTTCACGAGATCAACAAGGATTCATTTGTGAGAGTAATACTCTCAAGGCACAAGACATTTGTCTTGACACCAACCAGAATGTTTGTCATTTTGAGATACAACCTGATGAAACCCCAGAAACTGTGCTTGTATATATTGGGAAAGGGTGTGTTTGCATGAGGTCTCCCTGTACTTTTGTATTCGTAGATGACATAGCAGTAGATATAAGTAATAACTCAAATCTTTGTGTTTGTAACTTTACTAACATCATTGGATGTGACTTCAGTTATTCAGCTCCTGTTACGTCTTTTCAATTGCTACAATCTAATTACACATTGATTCGAGATTTGCTGCCTACCCCTATCGGAATGAATCTCTCACTAGTGAGGAAGTTGCTACAACACGATGAATTGAAGCGATTGTTGAAAGAGGCCCAAGAAAATGGACAAAGAACTCTGATTACTGTCCATCATGATGTTGAAGAAATACACCATGTACTGGAAAGGGTCAAGAGAGACGGTGGACATGAATGGTGGGACACCCTCTTTGGATGGTCACCGACAGCTACAGGACTTTTTAACAAGATGCTCCATCCTGTTGTTGTTCTACTAGTACTCACTGTATTGTGCTTTGCTTTGACAATTGTTTTGCATGTTAGACTTTGGATTATGATGAAACGCTTAACTCGCTTAATCACCCCGCAAGAAGTATTTGCACTTGATATCCCTCGCCATAAGAGGACATGTGATATTCCCCATCAGTATTGATTATCGTGGAGCTTGAGTGACTGTAGTCACGGGGTGGATTATGTGGAATAATTACTAAATTGGCCAAGAATACAAAAATACAGCATTGTTCACACATTAAGGAAAGTCATAAAATCAAGAGGCTTCTGAGGTAGAATACAGCCACAGCTAGCACACGAAGAATGCAACATCTGTGATTCCCTGCGCGAGGCTGTTTGCGAAACTACACGAGGGATGGAACGGAACACGCTTGTTCCGTGGCCTTCCCTTGTGACGAATAGCAGATATGGGGACGAGATGGTACTACGGAACTGATAAGCGGCCTACACGCTACCCGAGCCAACCTTTCGTCAAATGTTGATGAAATGCTGTCCTTTTGTGCGAACTTTGCTCACCACAATGTACCAAAACACACCTCCATCCCGGAGGCTATCCGCCCCCGAGGTGTGAACACTCCTCCTTGAATACATTAATCATAATAAAAGTATGTATGACTAAAGTCACTCAAACTCCACTTTGAAGATAAAAAAATAATATAAAAATAGCCCAAGAGAGAGGGGATGTCAGGGAAGACACCATCGCGAAGAATTCCACCGCTGATTTCCGGGATCAGTCGACGGGCTGAGCCTTTCTTCCCCCCCATAGGGACGCCTTTGGGTAAGACTTCGATTACACCGAGCGCTTTCTCGGGGACTTAGAAATTTCTCTAGAGAATCTCTACCCTACGTTTATAGCCAGGCTGTATTGTTTATAATTTTGTCGCGCGTTTGTATACTTAGCAATATCTTTATTTGCACGTGCTTTGCAGACAGTGTATTTATCACCGGCAATCCTAAAGAACCTGTATATCTGTTGTTTAAATAAACTGCACTGTTTAAGTAGCTAGTCGTTCCGCTTTCTCACTGAACGCGACCAAAACTACAGAGAGGCCGTGCTAGTTCAGGAGCACGACTAGACTGAAGGTGCAGTCCACTATTAGTGTATCCAAATCGTAGTAGTTTAATACATATTAAACGCGATTGGACTGATAGTGCTGAATTGTGCATCACTCAGAATTTAAACCTAGCCGCACCTAGCCTCCCACCTCGGTGAGGAGTGTTAGAACGCAAGGGGGTTTATCTTCTGCCAAAACCGCTTGGCCCCGTTTCACGCAACAGAATTTGGCGTAGTCGGCAGGATTGCCATGGATAAACTGCTGCAAAAATATGATTGTGCCCCTTCCCAGGCTGGGAAGGAGTGGGCCCAAAAATTTTGGAAGGATGAAGAGAAAGTGGTGGAACGTATTGAAGAGTGTCGGGTTTCACAGAAGCTCAGAGCGGGGAAAGGCAAGGGTGTGATTTGTGCTGCGTTAGGCGCCTGTTTATCTTGTGCACAACAAGAAGCTAGAGAAACCCCTGCTCCTAATCTGATTTCAGCTGTAGAATATGCAACCCTGAAATCGGAGAATGAGGTGCTGAAGTCATCATTAGCCTTGCAAAAGGAGACAGGAGAAAAATTAAGAACTCACGTCGATAAGCTTGTGAGTGAGAATGAATGTTTAGGAAACCAGAATGCTCAACTTAAAATATTATTAGAAAGGGTGACTGGGCTCTTAGATAAAATGCAGCCCTCGACCCAGGTCCAACAGATTCGTAAGTTAATGTGTTATCCAAATTCCGGAACCCAGACCGGAGATTTTTTGTCTAATAGCGAGGATGACGAAGAAGATGAGGAGGAAAGGACTTTTACTTTGAAATCCCAAGTTTTTCCTTTACGTCCTCTGGTTAAAACTGAAGCTGCGGTTGATGACGATGATGAAATTCACACCACTGTGCGTACCGTTCCACGGACACCAACCGAGTTAACAAAAATAAGGGAGAAATATTCGAGGCGACCAGAAGAGTCAGCTGTTGAGTACGTGTGGCGAGTTTCTTCTGAAGGGGGGGACAGAATTATGCTGAGTGAGGAAGAAGCAGGAGACTCTTGGGGACCAGGAGTGTTTTTAACCACTATGCCTGGGGATCATAATTATTCCCTAACTGCTCGAGCAGCCTATTGGGCAGGGGGTATGGATCCGCGAGAGAGGGGGGAGCCGTTAGAGATTAGAGCTACAGGCTACTCTGATCTGTTTGCGGCTGTACGGAAAGCAGCTTGTCTGCAAGCCATGTATGACAGAGAGGAATTTCGGAAATCCCCAATGTCAGCCCCTATCGACCCCGATCGATTAGCCCCTCTCATCCGTGGTCTTCCCGATTGCCTGAAACCGTTCCTTGTTCGTACTCAAGATCGTATACGAGAGGCTCGGGGTGCTCATAGGCGGGGCCGTCGTCACTACATGCCCACCTGGAATGAATATGTACAGGAAATAGATCAATATGGGCGCCGAATGGGCTGGGCCAGCCTAACTAGTGAGAAATCCTCCGAACACCCCCGAAAGGTTCGCCAAGTCCGAACTCACACTAAAAACCCTAAATCGGAGGAAAGGTTTAAGCCTGATAAGGACCGGAATGAGTTGTGGCGTAAAGCCCTACAATTAGGGGTGCCCCGACAATTCTTGCACGGTGTCCCTACGGGAGACCTCCGTACACTAGTCCAATCTCTAACTAGAAAGAATAATGTGGCTGGGGAGAAAAGTCTAACCAGAGAATCCCCAAGTCGTGAGAAAATTGTGCCTTCTGCACCGGAACGTAACTTGATTGATTTGACAGAGTCCCAGCCAAAAAACTCCTATCCCCGGGGAGGGCAGTGAGCCACCCTGTCCGGCAGGTACTAGCAATTCAATGGCTCTCTCATAAAGACTCCGAACCCGTTATTATCATTCCTGTTGGACCCCGGAAGATATTGGTAAATTTTATTATTGATACTGGAGCCCAAATGTCTGCAATCACTAACGAAACAGCACAACTTCTAGGTATAAATCCCACCCGACGCAGAGTCAACTTCACAGGAATTGATGGTGTGGTAAAAACATGCCCCACTGCAAAAATTAACCTCTGGTTGCCGGGAGAGCAGCGAATGACTAGGGCAGAAGTGTTAGTGGGTGCCTCACATTCTAACCTCCTAGGATTTGACGTGCTGCGTGGGCGAATGTGGAAATTCCCGGATGGAACTGCGTGGAGTTTTGCAGGACGCAAAAAAGGATTAGACACAGTTAAACTGGGCCTATTAGAAACATCTATACCTTTGCCTCCCTCTAAAATTACCAACGTCCGACAGTACCCACTGCCTGCAGCTGCACTTGCAGGAGCAGACGGGGTGGTATCAGATTTAGAAAAAAGAAACATCATTAAGAGGACTCACTCGCCTTATAATTCACCGGTGTGGCCAGTAAAGAAACCAACCGGGCAATGGCGTTTCACAGTAGATTACCGAAAGTTAAACGCCAACGCTGCACCCCTGACCGCTGCGGTTCCGAGTATCGCGGAAATTGTGACAATGATAAAAGGAGCTGCCCATCCTTGGATGGCTGCCTTAGATGTAAAAGACATGTTTTTTATGATTCCCCTCCTTGAGCAAGACAAAGCGCAGTTTGCATTCACGTGGAAAGGAGTCCAATATACCTTTAACCGACTTCCACAAGGATACAAACATTCCCCCACCATTGCTCATAATGCTTTAGCTAAAGCGCTATCAGAGATTCCTGTTTCACAGGGATGTACAGTATACCAATATATTGACGACATCTTAATAGGGGGGGAGAGAGCCAAGAAAGTGTACAAGACATGATGCAAAACATCCGAAAAACATTATCAGATTTGGGATTGGAAATTCCAGACTCAAAATGTCAGGGACCTGCACAGGAAGTTAAATTCCTGGGGGTCTGGTGGATTAAGGGAGCTGCTTCTGTCCCTCAGGATACCCTGAAAAAAATAGAACATGGACAGAATCCTTCCAGCACGAAGGAGTTACAGCAAGTTCTGGGAACTTTAAGTTATTGGCGTAAACACATCCCTGGCTTTTCCATCATTGCTCGCCCCCTTTATTGTTTGCTCAAAAAAGGTAAATCCTGGGAGTGGACTGAACAACATACTAATGCACTGGAATTGCTAATAAAAGAGCTAAGGTTATTCCAACAACTTGGCCCCATACATCCAACTGACCCTGTCCATGTAGAATGGGGGTCCAGCGAACATGGTTCTCATTGTAACTTATGGCAAAAGGGACCAGCAGGACCGGAGAGACCATTAGAATTTAGCTCTCACTCCTTTAATGATACTGAGAGCAGATATTCAGACCTAGAGAAGGGTTTACTGTCCCTGGTGCGAGCATTGCAACGAGCAGAGCAGATAAGGAGAGAACAGAGCGTGATTGTTCGGGGCCCTTTTCGTCTCCTAGATGTGGTCCGTAAAGGGACAGCACCACCAGCCGGCATTGCCCAGAAACCCACAGTTCGAAAGTGGTATGCTTATTTAGAAGGCATTAATGATATCATGCCAATCTCTGAAGGTAGTATCAAAGTATCCAAGCTCCAGAAGGATATAGATGGTGCCCTATTGTTCCAATCCCCACCAAACAGACCATCTCCAATCCAAGAAGCACCTCCTCTGAAAGAAGGCAGTGATCTTACAGGAGTGTGGTTTACTGATGCGTCATCTCACCGTGAGAACAATAAGTGGAAATACAAGGCCGTAGCACTGGAAGTAGCAACGGGGGAAAGAGCAATTGAAACAGGAGAAGGTAGCGCACAAGTAGGGGAACTCAGAGCCGTCCTACTAGCTGCACAACGTGGGGCTACTTACATTTACACTGACTCATATGCTGTTTTTAAAGGAGCCACTGAATGGATTGGACACTGGGCAGCCAATGATTGGCAGGTGAATAGAGTCCCAATCTGGGAGACAGAGAGTTGGAAGCAACTGTTGGAAATGGGAGGACAGAGAACATTGCACGTTGGTTGGGTAAAAGGCCATGATCGTTCGAACTCGATCACTGCTCAATTCAACCAACAGGTAGATAGCCTCACGCGGTTGCAGCAAATTGACATTGTAGATGATGGTCGGGAATGGGAACGCTTACTCGAATGGTTACATATTAAGCGTGGCCATACAGGCCGTGCTGATCTGTATCAGGAAGGTCTAGCCCGGGGGTGGCCTGTGTCGGTTAAGCTGTGTGAACAAGTAGTAACCGCCTGTTCACAATGTCGCCTACGACTCAATAAAGATCATCCGAGTAAGGCGCCTCCTTTACACATTCGGGACAAGAAAACATTGTGGCATTCATGGCAAATTGATTATATTGGGCCCTTGAGATCATCAGGTGAGAAAAGATACGTCCTAGTCGGAGTGGAGATTATCTCTGGCCTCGCTATGGCCACCAGCTTCAAATCAGCTACCGGGAACAACACAGTGAAAGGCCTAAAAGGGTGGTTCAGCACACTTCCCCTTCCTGAGGAAATCCAAAGTGATAACGGTTCACACTTTACCGCTACAGTGGTACAAGATTGGGCCAAAGAAGAAGGGATTCGATGGGTATTTCATACTCCCTATTATCCTCAGGCTAATGGCATTGTTGAACGCACCAATGGATTGGTTAAGCGTTTTGCAAAAACTCATGAACCTGGTTGGCATTTGCGATTGGATGATGCCATCTATCAATTAAATAACAGATGGAGTGGAGATGGCTGTCCTAAAATGAAAGCTTTCTGTGTATCTGCTGATATCATCACTCCAAAAGTTCCCAATGAACCACGAAAATACCTAGGACAATTTCACCCTGGGCAACCTGTGTTAGTGAAAATGCCTCAAATTGGCACAGTACCAATGGTGTTAGCTACTCCCAAAAACCCCCATGCACGGGAAGCCAAAGACTGTTCAGGGAAGATACACCGGATCAGCACCCGGTGGATCTCGCCCTCTTTTTAACCCCGTCGGTCAAATGAGACCGAGCAGATTTTCTTTTCCTTTGTGTCTTACAGGAACCTCGGAAGAACTGTACGTGGACAGACGCATTGGCCTACGCTAACCTCGAGTGTCTCCAGGGAATCCTGACATTGATCCTGGCAATAATATTATTTTTGTTATGTATGGCCATCTGGAGGCCTAAATTTTAGAATGACGAATTGGCAGATGGATTTGATGCTATTCAGTTTTATCTTTTTACTCCCTGTTGTTTGTAGTCAAAGAGACCCAGAATGGCCGTGGTCTCAAGCTTATGTAAAACACAATGCGATGGCAGGAACAGGAAAAGGAAAATTGAGCCTGGCCACTGTAGTCCTACATGAAAATGAGGTGTTTTCAAAACATGAGATAGATCAAAGCATAGATAAAGTCGAACCTGACTCAACTCCACAGACTAGTCTGGTTCCACTGTCACTATCTGAAACCCCCGATAATGACACCTTATTGAGCGGACTTAAGAATCTGCCCCTTGATGATGAGCTTTGGGATAATGCACTGTCACGATACACTGCAAGCACTGAGACACTAGAAAACATGAGGGATTTAAATCTCTCCACTCTGGTTATACAAGGAAGTGAAGTATATTCCAGAGATAAATGGAGTTGGAAAGACTCACTCCAAATGGCTAAGCTTGAAGCCGTCCCAGGAAAGAAAATACAAATTAGCTGCCGAGTAATCAATGGGTCTGCTCACCATAGACCAACTGTAATTGAAACCATCCATGTAGACTCTACTAAACCGGACAAATATAACACTGATTGATTGTTACAAAATTATAGAGCCAAACTCAGATTGCTGGCACAACTTCACCTTTATCAAACCTATCATAGTATATTGTATTTGGGGCTACAGGGGCACGGAATTGTTATTTGAATTTATGATTGACTCAAATACATCTGAACCTGTTGAAATGAACCCAAAACCTACACCCCCACAAACTTTCAAGGGTGTAGCTACTCAGCCCTCCATTAGTCTAACTCCTTACACCTTTAACATTGGACCTTATGCCATTAAACACACAGGTCAACAACAAATACCGTTTAACCCAACATATTCCCTCAAACGAGTAGAATTGTCAATGCAGATTAATATCTCTGCGATCAAACCCACCTGCTCACCATTCCTGAGTACATCTTATGCAGGATGGTCAGCATGGTTAGGCCGGCGAACTGTTGACACCTCACAACGACTGAAGAGAGAGGTGACTGGTATCTTAGGAACAGGACTGGGAGTCTTAAATAGTACAGATGCTGAGATACTTGCAAACAAACTAGTCACAACTACTAGTGATCTAGACAAATTAAAACATCCTCTACAGTCCTCTCTATCAGCATTGGGAAATCACCAATGCCTTTTATCGAATATATTGCCTCAGTGGGAGGAAACAGGTGAAAAAGACCATCAGCTGATCACAAATGCACTTGGTACAACCCAAAACAATGTTTCCTTGGCCCTTAGTTGTATCCAAGCCCAACTGTGGATGCAATCTATGACAGGCGCAATTATAAGGGAAGGTGAAGAAGGCACCTTGCCCACTGAAATTCGAAAATTAATATGGGATAATGCAATTGAGTTTGAGAGAAAATTTCAGTCCTGGTGGTATCTGGTTAATTTCACCTATGATCCCACTGAGAGCAAAGCCACAGCTTTTGTCTTAACGATACGCAATGCCTCAGTATACACCATATACCCAATCATCGCACTGGGGTTGAATCACCATGGAGCTATACTCCATCCGGTAGAGCATAGAGCGTGGGCACAACAAAACGAGAATAAATGGCAAACTGTTGATGTTGAAGCATGCATTTCACGAGATCAACAAGGATTCATTTGTGAGAGTAATACTCTCAAGGCACAAGACATTTGTCTTGACACCAACCAGAATGTTTGTCATTTTGAGATACAACCTGATGAAACCCCAGAAACTGTGCTTGTATATATTGGGAAAGGGTGTGTTTGCATGAGGTCTCCCTGTACTTTTGTATTCGTAGATGACATAGCAGTAGATATAAGTAATAACTCAAATCTTTGTGTTTGTAACTTTACTAACATCATTGGATGTGACTTCAGTTATTCAGCTCCTGTTACGTCTTTTCAATTGCTACAATCTAATTACACATTGATTCGAGATTTGCTGCCTACCCCTATCGGAATGAATCTCTCACTAGTGAGGAAGTTGCTACAACACGATGAATTGAAGCGATTGTTGAAAGAGGCCCAAGAAAATGGACAAAGAACTCTGATTACTGTCCATCATGAGGTTGAAGAAATACACCATGTACTGGAAAGGGTCAAGAGAGACGGTGGACATGAACGGTGGGACACCCTCTTTGGATGGTCACCGACAGCTACAGGACTTTTTAACAAGATGCTCCATCCTGTTGTTGTTCTACTAGTACTCACTGTATTGTGCTTTGCTTTGACAATTGTTTTGCATGTTAGACTTTGGATTATGATGAAACGCTTAACTCGCTTAATCACCCCGCAAGAAGTATTTGCACTTGATATCCCTCGCCATAAGAGGACATGTGATATTCCCCATCAGTATTGATTATCGTGGAGCTTGAGTGACCGTAGTCACGGGGTGGATTATGTGGAATAATTACTAAATTGGCCAAGAATACAAAAATACAGCATTGTTCACACATTAAGGAAAGTCATAAAATCAAGAGGCTTCTGAGGTAGAATACAGCCACAGCTAGCACACGAAGAATGCAACATCTGTGATTCCCTGCGCGAGGTTGTTTGCGAAACTACACGAGGGATGGAACGGAACACGCTTGTTCCGTGGCCTTCCCTTGTGACGAATAGCAGATATGGGGACGAGATGGTACTACGGAACTGATAAGCGGCCTACACGCTACCCGAGCCAACCTTTCGTCAAATGTTGATGAAATGCTGTCCTTTTGTGCGAACTTTGCTCACCACAATGTACCAAAACACACCTCCATCCCGGAGGCTATCCGCCCCCGAGGTGTGAACACTCCTCCTTGAATACATTAATCATAATAAAAGTATGTATGACTAAAGTCACTCAAACTCCACTTTGAAGATAAAAAAATAATATAAAAATAGCCCAAGAGAGAGGGGATGTCAGGGAAGACACCATCGCGAAGAATTCCACCGCTGATTTCCGGGATCAGTCGACGGGCTGAGCCTTTCTTCCCCCCCATAGGGACGCCTTTGGGTAAGACTTCGATTACACCGAGCGCTTTCTCGGGGACTTAGAAATTTCTCTAGAGAATCTCTACCCTACGTTTATAGCCAGGCTGTATCGTTTATAATTTTGTCGCGCGTTTGTATACTTAGCAATATCTTTATTTGCACGTGCTTTGCAGACAGTGTATTTATCACCGGCAATCCTAAAGAACCTGTATATCTGTTGTTTAAATAAACTGCACTGTTTAAGTAGCTAGTCGTTCCGCTTTCTCACTGAACGCGACCAAAACTACAGAGAGGCCGTGCTAGTTCAGGAGCACGACTAGACTGAAGGTGCAGTCCACTATTAGTGTATCCAAATCGTAGTAGTTTAATACATATTAAACGCGATTGGACTGATAGTGCTGAATTGGGCATCACTCAGAATTTAAACCTAGCCGCACCTAGCCTCCCACCTCGGTGAGGAGTGTTAGAACGCAAGGGGGTTTATCTTCTGCCAAAACCGCTTGGCCCCGTTTCACGCAACAGAATTTGGCGTAGTCGGCAGGATTGCCATGGATAAACTGCTGCAAAAATATGATTGTGCCCCTTCCCAGGCTGGGAAGGAGTGGGCCCAAAAATTTTGGAAGGATGAAGAGAAAGTGGTGGAACGTATTGAAGAGTGTCGGGTTTCACAGAAGCTCAGAGCGGGGAAAGGCAAGGGTGTGATTTGTGCTGCGTTAGGCGCCTGTTTATCTTGTGCACAACAAGAAGCTAGAGAAACCCCTGCTCCTAATCTGATTTCAGCTGTAGAATATGCAACCCTGAAATCGGAGAATGAGGTGCTGAAGTCATCATTAGCCTTGCAAAAGGAGACAGGAGAAAAATTAAGAACTCACGTCGATAAGCTTGTGAGTGAGAATGAATGTTTAGGAAACCAGAATGCTCAACTTAAAATATTATTAGAAAGGGTGACTGGGCTCTTAGATAAAATGCAGCCCTCGACCCAGGTCCAACAGATTCGTAAGTTAATGTGTTATCCAAATTCCGGAACCCAGACCGGAGATTTTTTGTCTAATAGCGAGGATGACGAAGAAGATGAGGAGGAAAGGACTTTTACTTTGAAATCCCAAGTTTTTCCTTTACGTCCTCTGGTTAAAACTGAAACTGCGGTTGATGACGATGATGAAATTCACACCACTGTGCGTACCGTTCCACGGACACCAACCGAGTTAACAAAAATAAGGGAGAAATATTCGAGGCGACCAGAAGAGTCAGCTGTTGAGTACGTGTGGCGAGTTTCTTCTGAAGGGGGGGACAGAATTATGCTGAGTGAGGAAGAAGCAGGAGACTCTTGGGGACCAGGAGTGTTTTTAACCACTATGCCTGGGGATCATAATTATTCCCTAACTGCTCGAGCAGCCTATTGGGCAGGGGGTATGGATCCGCGAGAGAGGGGGGAGCCGTTAGAGATTAGAGCTACAGGCTACTCTGATCTGTTTGCGGCTGTACGGAAAGCAGCTTGTCTGCAAGCCATGTATGACAGAGAGGAATTTCGGAAATCCCCAATGTCAGCCCCTATCGACCCCGATCGATTAGCCCCTCTCATCCGTGGTCTTCCCGATTGCCTGAAACCGTTCCTTGTTCGTACTCAAGATCGTATACGAGAGGCTCGGGGTGCTCATAGGCGGGGCCGTCGTCACTACATGCCCACCTGGAATGAATATGTACAGGAAATAGATCAATATGGGCGCCGAATGGGCTGGGCCAGCCTAACTAGTGAGAAATCCTCCGAACACCCCCGAAAGGTTCGCCAAGTCCGAACTCACACTAAAAACCCTAAATCGGAGGAAAGGTTTAAGCCTGATAAGGACCGGAATGAGTTGTGGCGTAAAGCCCTACAATTAGGGGTGCCCCGACAATTCTTGCACGGTGTCCCTACGGGAGACCTCCGTACACTAGTCCAATCTCTAACTAGAAAGAATAATGTGGCTGGGGAGAAAAGTCTAACCAGAGAATCCCCAAGTCGTGAGAAAATTGTGCCTTCTGCACCGGAACGTAACTTGATTGATTTGACAGAGTCCCAGCCAAAAAACTCCTATCCCCGGGGAGGGCAGTGAGCCACCCTGTCCGGCAGGTACTAGCAATTCAATGGCTCTCTCATAAAGACTCCGAACCCGTTATTATCATTCCTGTTGGACCCCGGAAGATATTGGTAAATTTTATTATTGATACTGGAGCCCAAATGTCTGCAATCACTAACGAAACAGCACAACTTCTAGGTATAAATCCCACCCGACGCAGAGTCAACTTCACAGGAATTGATGGTGTGGTAAAAACATGCCCCACTGCAAAAATTAACCTCTGGTTGCCGGGAGAGCAGCGAATGACTAGGGCAGAAGTGTTAGTGGGTGCCTCACATTCTAACCTCCTAGGATTTGACGTGCTGCGTGGGCGAATGTGGAAATTCCCGGATGGAACTGTGTGGAGTTTTGCAGGACGCAAAAAAGGATTAGACACAGTTAAACTGGGCCTATTAGAAACATCTATACCTTTGCCTCCCTCTAAAATTACCAACGTCCGACAGTACCCACTGCCTGCAGCTGCACTTGCAGGAGCAGACGGGGTGGTATCAGATTTAGAAAAAAGAAACATCATTAAGAGGACTCACTCGCCTTATAATTCACCGGTGTGGCCAGTAAAGAAACCAACCGGGCAATGGCGTTTCACAGTAGATTACCGAAAGTTAAACGCCAACACTGCACCCCTGACCGCTGCGGTTCCGAGTATCGCGGAAATTGTGACAATGATAAAAGGAGCTGCCCATCCTTGGATGGCTGCCTTAGATGTAAAAGACATGTTTTTTATGATTCCCCTCCTTGAGCAAGACAAAGCGCAGTTTGCATTCACGTGGAAAGGAGTCCAATATACCTTTAACCGACTTCCACAAGGATACAAACATTCCCCCACCATTGCTCATAATGCTTTAGCTAAAGCGCTATCAGAGATTCCTGTTTCACAGGGATGTACAGTATACCAATATATTGACGACATCTTAATAGGGGGGGAGAGAGCCAAGAAAGTGTACAAGACATGATGCAAAACATCCGAAAAACATTATCAGATTTGGGATTGGAAATTCCAGACTCAAAATGTCAGGGACCTGCACAGGAAGTTAAATTCCTGGGGGTCTGGTGGATTAAGGGAGCTGCTTCTGTCCCTCAGGATACCCTGAAAAAAATAGAACATGGACAGAATCCTTCCAGCACAAAGGAGTTACAGCAAGTTCTGGGAACTTTAAGTTATTGGCGTAAACACATCCCTGGCTTTTCCATCATTGCTCGCCCCCTTTATTGTTTGCTCAAAAAAGGTAAATCCTGGGAGTGGACTGAACAACATACTAATGCACTGGAATTGCTAATAAAAGAGCTAAGGTTATTCCAACAACTTGGCCCCATACATCCAACTGACCCTGTCCATGTAGAATGGGGGTCCAGCGAACATGGTTCTCATTGTAACTTATGGCAAAAGGGACCAGCAGGACCGGAGAGACCATTAGAATTTAGCTCTCACTCCTTTAATGATACTGAGAGCAGATATTCAGACCTAGAGAAGGGTTTACTGTCCCTGGTGCGAGCATTGCAACGAGCAGAGCAGATAAGGAGAGAACAGAGCGTGATTGTTCGGGGCCCTTTTCGTCTCCTAGATGTGGTCCGTAAAGGGACAGCACCACCAGCCGGCATTGCCCAGAAACCCACAGTTCGAAAGTGGTATGCTTATTTAGAAGGCATTAATGATATCATGCCAATCTCTGAAGGTAGTATCAAAGTATCCAAGCTCCAGAAGGATATAGATGGTGCCCTATTGTTCCAATCCCCACCAAACAGACCATCTCCAATCCAAGAAGCACCTCCTCTGAAAGAAGGCAGTGATCTTACAGGAGTGTGGTTTACTGATGCGTCATCTCACCGTGAGAACAATAAGTGGAAATACAAGGCCGTAGCACTGGAAGTAGCAACGGGGGAAAGAGCAATTGAAACAGGAGAAGGTAGCGCACAAGTAGGGGAACTCAGAGCCGTCCTACTAGCTGCACAACGTGGGGCTACTTACATTTACACTGACTCATATGCTGTTTTTAAAGGAGCCACTGAATGGATTGGACACTGGGCAGCCAATGATTGGCAGGTGAATAGAGTCCCAATCTGGGAGACAGAGAGTTGGAAGCAACTGTTGGAAATGGGAGGACAGAGAACATTGCACATTGGTTGGGTAAAAGGCCATGATCGTTCGAACTCGATCACTGCTCAATTCAACCAACAGGTAGATAGCCTCACGCGGTTGCAGCAAATTGACATTGTAGATGATGGTCGGGAATGGGAACGCTTACTCGAATGGTTACATATTAAGCGTGGCCATACAGGCCGTGCTGATCTGTATCAGGAAGGTCTAGCCCGGGGGTGGCCTGTGTCGGTTAAGCTGTGTGAACAAGTAGTAACCGCCTGTTCACAATGTCGCCTACGACTCAATAAAGATCATCCGAGTAAGGCGCCTCCTTTACACATTCGGGACAAGAAAACATTGTGGCATTCATGGCAAATTGATTATATTGGGCCCTTGAGATCATCAGGTGAGAAAAGATACGTCCTAGTCGGAGTGGAGATTATCTCTGGCCTCGCTATGGCCACCAGCTTCAAATCAGCTACCGGGAACAACACAGTGAAAGGCCTAAAAGGGTGGTTCAGCACACTTCCCCTTCCTGAGGAAATCCAAAGTGATAACGGTTCACACTTTACCGCTACAGTGGTACAAGATTGGGCCAAAGAAGAAGGGATTCGATGGGTATTTCATACTCCCTATTATCCTCAGGCTAATGGCATTGTTGAACGCACCAATGGATTGGTTAAGCGTTTTGCAAAAACTCATGAACCTGGTTGGCATTTGCGATTGGATGATGCCATCTATCAATTAAATAACAGATGGAGTGGAGATGGCTGTCCTAAAATGAAAGCTTTCTGTGTATCTGCTGATATCATCACTCCAAAAGTTCCCAATGAACCACGAAAATACCTGGGACAATTTCACCCTGGGCAACCTGTGTTAGTGAAAATGCCTCAAATTGGCACAGTACCAATGGTGTTAGCTACTCCCAAAAACCCCCATGCACGGGAAGCCAAAGACTGTTCAGGGAAGATACACCGGATCAGCACCCGGTGGATCTCGCCCTCTTTTTAACCCCGTCGGTCAAATGAGACCGAGCAGATTTTCTTTTCCTTTGTGTCTTACAGGAACCTCGGAAGAACTGTACGTGGACAGACGCATTGGCCTACGCTAACCTCGAGTGTCTCCAGGGAATCCTGACATTGATCCTGGCAATAATATTATTTTTGTTATGTATGGCCATCTGGAGGCCTAAATTTTAGAATGACGAATTGGCAGATGGAATTGATGCTATTCAGTTTTATCTTTTTACTCCCTGTTGTTTGTAGTCAAAGAGACCCAGAATGGCCGTGGTCTCAAGCTTATGTAAAACACAATGCGATGGCAGGAACAGGAAAAGGAAAATTGAGCCTGGCCACTGTAGTCCTACATGAAAATGAGGTGTTTTCAAAACATGAGATAGATCAAAGCATAGATAAAGTCGAACCTGACTCAACTCCACAGACTAGTCTGGTTCCACTGCCACTATCTGAAACCCCCGATAATGACACCTTATTGAGCGGACTTAAGAATCTGCCCCTTGATGATGAGCTTTGGGATAATGCACTGTCACGATACACTGCAAGCACTGAGACACTAGAAAACATGAGGGATTTAAATCTCTCCACTCTGGTTATACAAGAAAGTGAAGTATATTCCAGAGATAAATGGAGTTGGAAAGACTCACTCCAAATGGCTAAGCTTGAAGCCGTCCCAGGAAAGAAAATACAAATTAGCTGCCGAGTAATCAATGGGTCTGCTCACCATAGACCAACTGTAATTGAAACCATCCATGTAGACTCTACTAAACCGGACAAATATAACACTGATTGATTGTTACAAAATTATAGAGCCAAACTCAGATTGCTGGCACAACTTCACCTTTATCAAACCTATCATAGTATATTGTATTTGGGGCTACAGGGGCACGGAATTGTTATTTGAATTTATGATTGACTCAAATACATCTGAACCTGTTGAAATGAACCCAAAACCTACACCCCCACAAACTTTCAAGGGTGTAGCTACTCAGCCCTCCATTAGTCTAACTCCTTACACCTTTAACATTGGACCTTATGCCATTAAACACACAGGTCAACAACAAATACCGTTTAACCCAACATATTCCCTCAAACGAGTAGAATTGTCAATGCAGATTAATATCTCTGCGATCAAACCCACCTGCTCACCATTCCTGAGTACATCTTATGCAGGATGGTCAGCATGGTTAGGCCGGCGAACTGTTGACACCTCACAACGACTGAAGAGAGAGGTGACTGGTATCTTAGGAACAGGACTGGGAGTCTTAAATAGTATAGATGCTGAGATACTTGCAAACAAACTAGTCACAACTACTAGTGATCTAGACAAATTAAAACATCCTCTACAGTCCTCTCTATCAGCATTGGGAAATCACCAATGGCTTTTATCGAATATATTGCCTCAGTGGGAGGAAACAGGTGAAAAAGACCATCAGCTGATCACAAATGCACTTGGTACAACCCCAAACAATGTTTCCTTGGCCCTTAGTTGTATCCAAGCCCAACTGTGGATGCAATCTATGACAGCCGCAATTATAAGGGAAGGTGAAGAAGGCACCTTGCCCACTGAAATTCGAAAAGTAATATGGGATAATGCAATTGAGTTTGAGAGAAAATTTCAATCCTGGTGGTATCTGGTTAATTTCACCTATGATCCCACTGAGAGCAAAGCCACAGCTTTTGTCTTAACGATACGCAATGCCTCAGTATACACCATATACCCAATCATCGCACTGGGGTTGAATCACCATGGAGCTATACTCCATCCGGTAGAGCATAGAGTGTGGGCACAACAAAACGAGAATAAATGGCAAACTGTTGATGTTGAAGCATGCATTTCACGAGATCAACAAGGATTCATTTGTGAGAGTAATACTCTCAAGGCACAAGACATTTGTCTTGACACCAACCAGAATGTTTGTCATTTTGAGATACAACCTGATGAAACCCCAGAAACTGTGCTTGTATATATTGGGAAAGGGTGTGTTTGCATGAGGTCTCCCTGTACTTTTGTATTCGTAGATGACATAGCAGTAGATATAAGTAATAACTCAAATCTTTGTGTTTGTAACTTTACTAACATCATTGGATGTGACTTCAGTTATTCAGCTCCTGTTACGTCTTTTCAATTGCTACAATCTAATTACACATTGATTCGAGATTTGCTGCCTACCCCTATCGGAATGAATCTCTCACTAGTGAGGAAGTTGCTACAACACGATGAATTGAAGCGATTGTTGAAAGAGGCCCAAGAAAATGGACAAAGAACTCTGATTACTGTCCATCATGATGTTGAAGAAATACACCATGTACTGGAAAGGGTCAAGAGAGACGGTGGACATGAATGGTGGGACACCCTCTTTGGATGGTCACCGACAGCTACAGGACTTTTTAACAAGATGCTCCATCCTGTTGTTGTTCTACTAGTACTCACTGTATTGTGCTTTGCTTTGACAATTGTTTTGCATGTTAGACTTTGGATTATGATGAAACGCTTAACTCGCTTAATCACCCCGCAAGAAGTATTTGCACTTGATATCCCTCGCCATAAGAGGACATGTGATATTCCCCATCAGTATTGATTATCGTGGAGCTTGAGTGACTGTAGTCACGGGGTGGATTATGTGGAATAATTACTAAATTGGCCAAGAATACAAAAATACAGCATTGTTCACACATTAAGGAAAGTCATAAAATCAAGAGGCTTCTGAGGTAGAATACAGCCACAGCTAGCACACGAAGAATGCAACATCTGTGATTCCCTGCGCGAGGTTGTTTGCGAAACTACACGAGGGATGGAACGGAACACGCTTGTTCCGTGGCCTTCCCTTGTGACGAATAGCAGATATGGGGACGAGATGGTACTACGGAACTGATAAGCGGCCTACACGCTACCCGAGCCAACCTTTCGTCAAATGTTGATGAAATGCTGTCCTTTTGTGCGAACTTTGCTCACCACAATGTACCAAAACACACCTCCATCCCGGAGGCTATCCGCCCCCGAGGTGTGAACACTCCTCCTTGAATACATTAATCATAATAAAAGTATGTATGACTAAAGTCACTCAAACTCCACTTTGAAGATAAAAAAATAATATAAAAATAGCCCAAGAGAGAGGGGATGTCAGGGAAGACACCATCGCGAAGAATTCCACCGCTGATTTCCGGGATCAGTCGACGGGCTGAGCCTTTCTTCCCCCCCATAGGGACGCCTTTGGGTAAGACTTCGATTACACCGAGCGCTTTCTCGGGGACTTAGAAATTTCTCTAGAGAATCTCTACCCTACGTTTATAGCCAGGCTGTATCGTTTATAATTTTGTCGCGCGTTTGTATACTTAGCAATATCTTTATTTGCACGTGCTTTGCAGACAGTGTATTTATCACCGGCAATCCTAAAGAACCTGTATATCTGTTGTTTAAATAAACTGCACTGTTTAAGTAGCTAGTCGTTCCGCTTTCTCACTGAACGCGACCAAAACTAC